>NW_025746744.1:20000-27500 GCF_021184085.1 Oncorhynchus gorbuscha
AACGGTATCCCGGGAAACAGAGTCGCTCGTCCATTTCATTTTTACAGCGTCTGACCTTCCATCCCTCCGTTCTCTCTTCCTCTCCCTTCCTCATCCTAGTTTAATTTCTCTCTCTGTTCCTCTCTCTTTCCATCCCCCCCTTGTGCTTAGATAAACAGTCTGTATCCTGACTCTCTCTCTCTCACACACACAAACTGTCAGTCAGTTTGGACAGTGGGACTGCGTGTCAGTTTGGACATTGGGACTCTGTGTGTTAGTCAGTTTGGACAGTGGGACTCTGTGTGTCAGGTTGGACAGTGGGACTCTGTGTGTCAGATTGGACAGTGGGACTCTGTGTGTCAGATTGGACAGTGGGACTCTGTGTGTCAGTTTGGACAGTGGGACTCTGTGTGTCAGATTGGACAGTGGGACTCTGTGTGTCAGATTGGACAGTGGGACTCTGTGTGTCAGATTGGACAGTGGGACTCTGTGTGTCAGATTGGACAGTGGGACTCTGTGTGTCAGATTGGACAGTGGGACTCTGTGTGTCAGATTGGACAGTGGGACTCTGTGTGTCAGATTGGACAGTGGGACTCTGTGTGTCAGATTGGACAGTGGGACTCTGTGTGTCAGATTGGACAGTGGGACTCTGTGTGTGGGTTTGGACAGTGGGACTCTGTGTGTCAGATTGGACAGTGGGACTCTGTGTGTCAGATTGGACAGTGGGACTCTGTGTGTCAGATTGGACAGTGGGACTCTGTGTGTCAGGTTGGACAGTGGGACTCTGTGTGTTAGTTTGGACAGTGGGACTCTGTGTGTTAGTCAGATTGGACAGTGGGACTCTGTGTGTTAGTCAGATTGGACAGTGGGACTCTGTGTGTTAGTCAGTTTGGACAGTGGGACTCTGTGTCAGATTGGACAGTGGGACTCTGTGTGTCAGATTGGACAGTGGGACTCTGTGTCAGATTGGACAGTGGGACTCTGTGTCAGATTGGACAGTGGGACTCTGTGTGTCAGATTGGACAGTGGGACTCTGTGTGTCAGATTGGACAGTGGGACTCTGTGTGTCATTTTGGACAGTGGGACTCTGTGTGTCAGATTGGACAGTGGGACTCTGTGTGTCAGATTGGACAGTGGGACTCTGTGTCATTTTGGACAGTGGGACTCTGTGTGTCAGATTGGACAGTGGGACTCTGTGTGTCAGATTGGACAGTGGGACTCTGTGTGTCAGATTGGACAGTGGGACTCTGTGTCATTTTGGACAGTGGGACTCTGTGTGTCAGATTGGACAGTGGGACTCTGTGTGTCAGATTGGACAGTGGGACTCTGTGTGTCATTTTGGACAGTGGGACTCTGTGTGGGACTCAGATTGGACAGTGGGACTCTGTGTGTCAGATTGGACAGTGGGACTCTGTGTGTCAGATTGGACAGTGGGACTCTGTGTGTCAGATTGGACAGTGGGACTCTGTGTGTCAGATTGGACAGTGGGACTCTGTGTGTCAGATTGGACAGTGGGACTCTGTGTGTCAGATTGGACAGTGGGACTCTGTGTGTCAGATTGGACAGTGGGACTCTGTGTGTCAGATTGGACAGTGGGACTCTGTGTGTCAGATTGGACAGTGGGACTCTGTGTGTCAGATTGGACAGTGGGACTCTGTGTGTCAGATTGGACAGTGGGACTCTGTGTGTCAGATTGGACAGTGGGACTCTGTGTGTCAGATTGGACAGTGGGACTCTGTGTGTCAGATTGGACAGTGGGACTCTGTGTGTCAGATTGGACAGTGGGACTCTGTGTGTCATTTTGGACAGTGGGACTCTGTGTGTCAGATTGGACAGTGGGACTCTGTGTGTCAGGTTGGACAGTGGGACTCTGTGTGTCAGATTGGACAGTGGGACTCTGTGTGTCAGATTGGACAGTGGGACTCTGTGTGTTAGTTGTATTAGTGTATTGGTTGTATTAGTGTATAGGGTAAGGGCTGATAGCTCAGTTGGGAAATTACCCTGAATGAGATTAGACCTGAAGAATCAGGTGTCAGGAGGGAGAGAGAGGAAGGGAGAGGAGGGGAGAAGAGAGGAGAGGGAGGGGAAGGAGAGAGTGGGAGGGAGAGAGAAGAGGGAGAGGGAGGGGAAGGAGAGAGCGGGAGGGAGAGAGAAGAGGGAGAGGGAGGGGAAGAGAGAGGCGGGAGGGGGAGAGAGTAGAGGGAGGGGAGGAGAGGGGGAAGAGGGAGGAGGGGAGGAGAGGGAGGGAAGGAGAGAGCGGGAGAGGAGAGAGGGAGGGGAAGGAGAGAGCGGGAGGGGGAGAGAGAAGAGGGAGGGGAAGGAGAGAGCGGGAGGGAGAGAGAAAGAGGGAGGGAGGAGAGGGGGGAGAGAAGAGAGGGGAGGAGAGGGAGGGGAAGGAGAGAGCAGGAGGGAGAGAGAAGAGGGAGGAGGAGAAGGAGGGAAGGAGAGGGAGGAGGAGAGGAGAGGGAGAGGGGGAGAGAAGAAGGAGGAGTGGAGGAGAGGGGGAGAGAAGAGGGAGGAGGGGAGGAGAGGAAGGGGAAGGAGAGAGCGGGAGGGAGAGAGAAGAGGGAGGGGAGGAGAGGGGGAGAGAAGAGGGAGGAGGGGAGGAGAGGGAGGGAAGGAGAGAGCGGGAGGAGAGAGAAGAGGGAGGAGGAGAGGGAGTGGGGGTCTCATAGCAATTAGTCTGAATACTTATGTAAATAAGGTATTTTAGATTGTTTTTATATATACATTTGCATTTAAATGTTTAAATAAACTGTATTCACTTTGTCATTATGGGATATTGTGTGTATATTGCTGAGGAAAATGTGTTATTTAATCCATTTTAGAATAAAGCTGTATTGTAACAAAATGTCTAATAGAGTTCCATGTGGTGGCATGTCTTGTGGGGTACAGGTGGGCGTCTGAGCTGTGTGCCAGTAGTTTAAACAGACAGCTCGGGTTCATTCAACAAGTCAATACCTCTCATACATACAAGCAGTGATGAAGTCAATCTCTCCTCCACTTTGAACCAGGAGAGATTGACATTCATATTATTATTGATGGTTGATATAGGAGAACCAGGAGAGATTGATATTCATATTATTATTGATGGTTGATATAGGAGAACCAGGAGAGATTGATATTCATATTATTATTGATGGTTGATAAACACATGGTTCATTTTTGCTCCCGTGTCCTTTTAAGGGCCAGCCGTGCCGCCCTGTTCAGAGTCAATAGCTCTGTATTTATTCTATATAATATTCCTAGGTCCTTCTTTGTGGCACCTGACCACACGACTGAACAGTGGTCCAGGTGCGATAAAACCAGGGCTTTTAGGACCTGCCTTGTTGATAGTGTTGTTAAGAAGGTAGAAACTAGAGTCTGTAGGACCTGCCTTGTTGATAGTGCTGTTAAGAAGGTAGAAACTAGGGTCTGTAGGACCTGCCTTGTTGATAGTGTTATTAGGAAGGTAGAAAATAGAGCCTGTAGGACCTGCCTTGTTGATAGAGTTGTTAAGAAGGCAGAGCAGTGCTTTATCATGGACATACTTCTCCCCATCTTAGCTACTGTTATGTCAATATGTTTTGACCATGACAGTTTACAATCAGGTTCCCTCCAAGCAGTTTAGTTTCCTCAACTTGCTCAATTTCCACATTATTTATGACAATATTTAGTTGAGGATTAAGGTTTAGTGAATGTTTTGTCCCAAATACAATGCTTTTCGTTTTAGAAATATTTAAGATGAACTTATTCCTTGCCACCCATTCTGAAACTAACTGCTGATCTTTGTTGAGTGTTGCAGTCATTTCAGTCGCTGTAGTAGCTGACGTGTACAGTGTTGAGTCATCCTCATACATAGACACACTGGCTTTACTCAAAGCCAGTAGCATGTCATTAGTAAAGATTGAAAAATAATAAGGTGCTTAGACAGCTGCCCTGGGGAATTCCTGATTCTACCTGGATTATGCTGGATATGCTTCCATTCTAGAACACTCTCTGTGTTCTGTTAGACAGGTAACTCTTTATCCACAATATAGCAGGGGGTGTAAAGCCATAACAAGTTTTTCTAGCATCAGACTATGATCGATAATGTGTGTTTGTCCCATATCAATATAAACTTCTCAAGGCTGCTCAATATTCAGCCCCCGGCTTGTCTATACTGCTTCCTTATTGACACACACGCACACGCACACACACACACACACACACACACACACACACACACACACACACACACACACACACACACACACACACACACACACACACACACACACACGCGCATGCACACGCACACACACACATATCCTTGTGGACATATCCTTGTAGGTAGCAACCACACTAATCTCCTCAATATTCAATATACAGAATATAGAGTACACAATCTCTCTGTCTCAATATACAGAATATACAGTACACAATCTCTCTGTCTCACTATTCAATATAGAGTACACAACCTCTCTGTCTCAATATACAGAGTATAGAGTACACAATCTCTCTGTCTCAATATACAGAATATAGAGTACACAATCTCTCTGTCTCATAAAGTGTCTGTGTGTGTGTTTGTTGTGTGTGTGTGTGTGTGTGTGTGTGTGTGTTGTGTGTGTGTGTGTGTGTGTGTGTGTGTGTGTGTGTGTGTGTGTGTGTGTGTGTGTGTGTGTGTGTGTGTGTGTGTGTGTGTGTGTGTGTGTGTGTGTGTGTGTGTGTGTGTGTGTGTGTGTGTGTGTGTGTGTGTGTGTGTATTGATTGTTCCTGGTGTGTCAGAGCATCAGAGGATGGATGTCAACAACATGCAGAGACCAGATGAGAGGAAAGGGACTCATCAGCTTGTTTTGGCTGGACGTTGTTTGGACGTTGTATGGACGTTGTGTGTACGTTGTGCGTACGTTGTGCGTACGTTGTGTGGACGTTGTGCGTACGTTGTGTGGACGTTGTGTGGACGTTGTGTGTACGTTGTGTGGACGTTGTGTGAACGTTGTGCGTACGTTGTGTGGACGTTGTGTGTACGTTGTGTGGACGTTGTGTGTACGTTGTGTGTACGTTGTGTGGATGTTGTGTGGATGTTGTGTGTACGTTGTGTGTACATTGTGTGTACATTGTGTGAACGTTGTGTGGACGTTGTGTGAACGTTGTGTGTACGTTGTGTAACGTTGTGTAACGTTGTGCGTACGTTGTGCGGACGTTGTGTGGACGTTGTGTGGACGTTGTGTGGACGTTGTGTGTACGTTGTGTGGACGTTGTGTGGACGTTGTGTGGACGTTCTCCATGTGCTGAAATGATATTATGGAGAAACTGAAATCCCTGTCTGGTTTTATGTCTCTCCTACAGAGCCATGTCGTTGGACAATCAGCTGGTTGTCTTGTCGGCCAGGGCGGCTGATGCGGGCGGTACTACGTACAGGCGGTCAACGGGCTGACCGGACAGAACCACACCTCTCCCTCTGTCTACCTCAGCATGGCTGGTAAGACAAGTCATGTCTACAACCTGTATATACACAGGTAGACTATACCTCCACGATACTGTCCTCTATACCTCCACTATACTGTCCTCTATACCTCCACTATACTGTCCTCTATACCTCCACTATACTGTCCTCTATACCTCCACTATACTGTCCTCTATACCTCCACTGTACTGTCCTCTATACCTCCACTATACTGTCCTCTATACCTCTACTATACTGTCCTCTATACCTCCACTATACTGTCCTCTATACCCTACTATACTGTCTTCTATACCTCCACTATACTGTCCTCTATACCTCCATTATACTGTCCTCTATACCTCTACTATACTGTCCTCTATACCTCCACTATACTGTCCTCTATACCTCCACTATACTGTCCTCTATACCTCTAATATACTGTCCTCTATACCTCCACTATACTGTGGAAGAGAGAGAGAGGAGGAGGAAAGAGAGAGAGAGGAGGAGGAGAGAGAGAGAGAGGAGGAGGAAGAGAGGAGGAGGGACGGAGAGAGGAGGGGAGGAGAAAGAGAGAGAGAGGAGGAAGAGATAGAGAGGAGGAAGAGAGAGAGCAGAGGAGGAGGAAGAGAGAGAGAGAGGAGGAAGAGATAGAGAGGAGGAAGAGAGAGAGCAGAGGAGGAGGAAGAAGAGAGAGGAGGAGGAGAGAGAGATGAGGAAAGAGAGAGAGAGAGGAGGAGAAGGAAGAAGAGAGAGGAGGAGGAGGAGGAGGAGGAAGAGAGAGAGAGGAGGAGGAATAGAGAGAGGAGGAGAAGGAAGAAGAGAGAGGAGGAGGAGGAGGAAAGAGAGAGGAGGAGAAGGAAGAAGAGAGAGGAGGAGGAGGAGGAAGAGAGAGGAGGAGGAGGAGGAAGAGAGAGAGAGAAGGAGGAATAGAGAGAGGAGGAGAAGGAAGAAGAGAGAGGAGGAGGAGGAATGTGATGTGTCCCTTGTGTCTGTGTGGTGTTTTAATTAGACTCTCTTTATGGGGCTGTATGCTGTGGTTTACACTGTCACACACACTCACACACACGCTCACACACACACACACACACACACACACACACACACACACACACACACACACACACACACACACACACACACACACACACACACACACACACACACACACACACACACACACACACACACACACACACACACACACACACACACACACACACACACTCAGACACCTCCTCCACTAAAGTGGAACTGACAGCGTTTCAGCAACATCTTGTTAACATGTGTTGATCTACACCCCAGGAAGAATCTGACAGGCCACCACTTAGATATGGTCATTTTCACCTCTTAAATAAATCGACTGTATGGGAAGGATGTATATATAACGAGTTTGTGTAGATATAGAAACATAGAGCGCAAAAAGAGTTTGCTGGAAAGAGTTTGTGTAGATATAGAAACATAGAGCTGGAAAGAGTTTGTGTAGATATAGAAACATAGAGCTGGAAAGAGTTTGTGTAGATATAGAAACATAGAGCTGGAAAGAGTTTGTGTAGATATAGAAACATAGAGCTGGAAAGAGTTTGTGTAGATATAGAAACATAGAGCTGGAAAGAGTTTGTGTAGATATAGAAACATAGAGCGGGAAAGAGTTTGTGTAGATATAGCAACATAGAGGGCCTGTCATCATTCACTATGAACTGGACTGTGTGTTTACAGAAACTATGAACTGAACTGTGTGTTTACAGACAGTAGGACCTGTCCGTCACTATGAACTGTGTGTTTACAGACAGTAGGACCTGTCCGTCACTATGAACTGTGTGTTTACAGACAGTAGGGCCTGTCATCATTCACTATGAACTGTGTGTTTACAGACAGTAGGACCTGTCATCATTCACTATGAACTGTGTGTTTACAGACAGTAGGACCTGTCCGTCACTATGAACTGTGTGTTTACAGACAGTAGGGCCTGTCATCATTCACTATGAACTGAACTGTGTGTTTACAGGCAGTAGGGCCTGTCATCATTCACTATGAACTGGACTGTGTGTTTACAGGCAGTAGGGCCTGTCATCATTCACTATGAACTGGACTGTGTGTTTACAGACAGTAGGACC
>NW_025746744.1:32500-42500 GCF_021184085.1 Oncorhynchus gorbuscha
GGAAGGATATTGACCTCATTCCATCAGTAGAAGATGCCTGGTTATTCTTTAAAAGTGCTTTCCTCACAATCTTAAATAAGCCCCATTCAAAAAATATAGAACCAGGAACAGATATAGCCCGTTATTCACTCCAGACTTGACTGCCCTTGACCAGCACAACAACATCCTGTGGCATTCTGCATTAGCATCGAACAGCCCCCGTGATATGCAGCTGTTCAGGGAAGCTAGAAACCATTATACACAGGCAGTTAGAAAAGCCAAGGTTAGCTTTTCAGTGTTCTGGAACACTGTAAAGTCCATGGAGAATAAGAACACCTCCTCCCTGCTGCCCACTGCACTGAAGATAGGAAACACTGTCACCACTGATAAATCCACCATAATTGAGAATTTCAATAAGCATTTTTCGATGCTGGCATGAGCATCTGGATATGCAACTTTTCAGGGAAGTTAGGAACCAATATACACAGGCAGTTAGGAAAGCAAAGGCTAGCTTTTTCAAACAGAAATGTGCATCCTGCAGCACAAACTCCAAAAGTTCTGGAACACTGTAAAGTCCATGGAGAATAAGAGCACCTTCTCCCAGCTGCCCACTGCACTGAGGCTAGGAAACACTGTCACCACCGATAAATCCAAGATAATTGAGAATTTCAATAAGCATTTTTCTACTGCTGGCCATGCTTTCCACCAGGCCACCCCTACCCTGGTCAATAGCACTGCACCCCCCACAACAACTCGCCCAAGCCTCCCCCATTTCTCCTTCTCCCAAATCCAGACAATCTGGACCCTCTCTTTCTAAAATTATCCACCGAAATTGTTGCTACCCCTATTACTAGCCTGTTCACCCTCTCTTTCATATCGTCTGAGATCCTCAAAGATTGGAAAGCTGCCACGGTCATCCCCCTCTTCAAAGGGGGAGACACTCTAGACCCAAACTGCTACAGACCTATATCTATACTACCCTGCCTTTCTAAAGTCTTCGAAAGCCAAGTTAAAAACTTCTTGGCGCACCCATCCCGATAGCGGGATCATTCAACATCCACTGAATTGCAGAGCGCCAATTTCAAATTAAATGACTACAAATATTACATTTTCATGAAATCACAAGTGCAATATACCAAAACACAACTTAGCTTCTTGTTAATATACCTGGCGTGTCAGATTTCAAAAAAGCTTTACAGCTAAAGCAAACCAAGCTTTTATGTGAGGACATCTCTCTCAGAAGAAAAAACATTACAAACAGCTAGCAGCAAAATAGATTCGTCACGAAAGTCAGAAAAGCAATAAAATGAATCGCTTACCTTTGATGATCTTCGGATGTTTGCACTCACGAGACTCCCAGTTACAATAAATGTTCCTTTTGTTCGATAAAGATGTTTTTTTTATCCAAAAACCTCGATTTGGTTGGAGAGTTTTGTTTAGTAGTCCACAGGCTCGTGCATGTCACGACGGGCAGACAAAAATTCCAAATAGTATCCGTAAAGTTTGTAGAAACATGTCAAAAGTTTTTTATAATCAATCCTCAGGTTGTTTTTACAATAAATAATCGATAATATTTAAACAGGACGGTAGCTTTTTCAATAGGAGCGAGAGAGAAAACGTCTGCTCCAAGCTGCTCGCGCAAAACTCTGGGGACAGTGGCTGACACGATGTGATCATTCTGTCACGCCCTGGTCGAAGTATTTTGTGTTTATCTTCATTTATTTGGTCAGGCCAGGGTGTGGCATGGGGTTTTGTATGTGGCATGTATGTATTGGGATTGTAGTTTAGTGGGGTGTTCTAGTTAAGTCTATGGCTGTCTGAAGTGGTTCTCAATCAGAGGCAGGTGTTTATCGTTGTCTCTGATTGGGAACCATATTTAGGCAGCCATATTCTTTGTGTGTTTCGTGGGTGATTGTCCTTAGTGTCGTTGTTCCTGTCTCTGTGTTAATTTGCACAAGATTAGGCTGTTTCGGTTTTCGTTACGTTCTTTGTTTTGTAGTGTTTATAATTGATTCGTGTTTTACGTGTGTTTATTAAACATGGATCGAAATCTACACGCTGCATTTTGGTCCGACTCTCCTTCACCACAAGAGAACCGTTACACATTCTCGCTCATTTTTCAGAATAAAAGCCTGAAACTATATCTAAAGACTGTTCACACCTTGTGGAAGCTATAGGGAAAGGAATAGGGAAAGGAATTGATAATGTTTTAAATGAAGGATAGATTTGCAATGAAACAGAGAGGTTTCAAAATAAGAGGCACATTCCTGGTTGGATTTTCCTCAGGTTTTCGCCTGCAGTATCAGTTCAGTTATACTCACAGACAATATTTTGATGGTTTTGGAAACTTTAGAGTGTTTTCTATCCTAATCTGCCAATTATATTCATATTCTAGCTTCTGGGCCTGAGAAATAGGCAGTTTCATTTGGGCATGTTTTTCATCGAAACATCAAAATACTGCCCCATAGTCCCAGGAAGTTAATAAACAGACCATTTGGAATCCCACCGTACCTTCGCTACTATGCAATCTGGTTTCCGAACTGGGTGCACCTCAGCCACAAGGTCCTAAACGATATCTTAACCGCCATCGATAATAGACAATACTGTGCAGCTTTACTCATAGACCTGGCCAAGGCTTTCAACCAATCACCACATTCTTATCGGCAGACTCAACAGCCTTGGTTTCTCAAATGATTGCCTCGCCTGGTTCACCAACTACTTCTCAGACAGAGTTCAGTGTGTCAAATCAGAGGGCCTGTCGTCCAGACCTCTGGCAGTCTCTATAGGGGTGCCACAGGGTTAAATTCTTGGGCCGACTCTTTTCTCTGTATCTATCAACATATATATATATATATATACATTTACATTACATTTAAGTCATTTAGCAGACGCTCTTATCCAGAGTGACTTACAAATTGGTGCATTCACCTTATGACATCCAGTATATATATATATATTTTCTTCATTGATATCACTCTTGCTGCGGGTGATTCCCTGATCCACCTTTACGCAGACGACACCATTCTGTATACTTCTGGCCCTTCTTTGGACACTGTGTTAACTAACCTCCAGTCAAGCTGCTCTTAAATACAAGTAAAACTAAATTCATGATTTTCAACCAATCGCTGCCTGCACCTGCCCGCCCGCCCAGCATCACTACTCTGGACGCACAACTACAAATACCTGGGTGTCTGGTTAGACTGTAAACTCTCCTTCCAGACTCACATTAAGCATCTCAAATCCAAAACTAAATCTAGAATTGGCTTCCTATTTTGCAACAAAGCATCCTTCACTCATGCTGCCAAACATACCCTCGTAAAACTGACCGTCTTACCGATCCTCGACTTCGGCGATGTAATTTACAAAATAGCCTCCAACACTTGACTCAGCAAATTAGATGCAGTCTATCACAGTTCCATCCATTTTGTCACCAAAGCCCCATACACTACCCACCACCTGTATGCTCTCGTTGACTGGCCCTCACTTCATATTCGTCGCCAAACCCACTGGCTCAGTAAGTCTCTGCTAGGTAAAACCCTGGCTTATCTCAGCTCACCTGTCACCATAGCAACACCCACCCGTAGCACGCGCTCCAGCAGGTATATTTCACTTGTCACCCCCAAAAGCCAATTTCTCCTTTGGCCGCCTTTCCTTCCAGTTCTCTGCTGCCAATGACTGGAACAAATGACAAAAAGCACTGAAGCAGATATACACACTGCAGATATACACACTGCAGATATACACACTGTCAGATATACACACTGTCAGATATACACACTGTCAGATATACACACTGCAGATATACACACTGTCAGATATACACACTGTCAGATATACACACTGTCAGATATACACACTGTCAGATATACACACTGTCATATATACACACTACAGATATACACACTGTCAGATATACACACTGTCAGATATACACACTGCAGATATACACACTGTCAGATATACACACTGTCAGATATACACACTGACAGATATACACACTGCATATATACACACTGTCAGATATACACACTGCATATATACACACTGACAGATACACACACTGTCAGATATACACACTGACAGATATACACACTACAGATATACACACTGTCAGATATACACACTGACAGATATAAACACTGTCAGATATACACACTGTCAGATATACACACTGTCAGATATACACACTACAGATATACACACTGCAGATATACACACTGTCAGATATACACACTGTCAGATATACACACTGTCAGATATACACACTGACAGATATAAACACTGACAGATATACACACTGCAGATATACACACTGACAGATATACACACTACAGATATACACACTGCAGATATACACACTGCAGATATACACACTGTCTGATATACACACTGTCAGATATACACACTGACAGATATACACACTGTCAGATATACACACTGTCAGATATACACACTGTCAGATATACACACTGTCAGATATACACACTGTCAGATATACACACTACAGATATACACACTGTCAGATATACACACTACAGATATACACACTGCAGATATACACACTACAGATATACACACTGTCAGATATACACACTGCAGATATACACACTGCAGATATACACACTGCAGATATACACACTGTCAGATATACACACTGACAGATATACACACTACAGATATACACACTGTCAGATATACACACTGTCAGATATACACACTGCAGATATACACACTGTCAGATACACACACTGTCAGATATACACACTGTCAGATATACACACTGTCAGATATACACACTGCAGATATACACACTGTCAGATATACACACTGCAGATATACACACTGTCAGATATACACACTGTCAGATATACACACTGACAGATATACACACTGTCAGATATACACACTGCATATATGCACACTGCAGATATACACACTGCATATATACACACTGCATATATACACACTGCAGATATACACACTGCATATATACACACTGACAGATACACACACTGTCAGATATACACACTGTCAGATATACACACTGTCAGATATACACACTGACAGATATACACACTGACAGATATACACACTGCAGATATACACACTGACAGATATACACACTACAGATATACACACTGCAGATATACACACTGTCAGATATACACACTGTCAGATATACACACTGACAGATATACACACTGTCAGATATACACACTGTCAGATATACACACTGTCAGATATACACACTGTCAGATATACACACTGTCTGATATACACACTGTCAGATATACACACTGTCTGATATACACACTGTCAGATATACACACTGACAGATATACACACTGCAGATATACACACTACAGATATACACACTGTCAGATATACACACTGTCAGATATACACACTGTCAGATATACACACTACAGATATACATACTGTCAGATATACACACTACAGATATACACACTGCAGATATACACACTGTCAGATATACACACTGCAGATATACACACTGCAGATATACACACTACAGATATACACACTGTCAGATATACACACTGCAGATATACATACTGTCAGATATACACACTACAGATATACACACTGCAGATATACACACTGTCAGATATACACACTGCAGATATACACACTGCAGATATACACACTACAGATATACACACTGCAGATATACACACTGTCAGATATACACACTGCAGATATACACACTACAGATATACACACTGTCAGATATACACACTGCAGATATACACACTGCAGATATACACACTGCAGATATACACACTGTCAGATATACACACTGACAGATATACACACTACAGATATACACACTGTCAGATATACACACTGTCAGATATACACACTGCAGATATACACACTGCCAGATATACACACTGTCAGATATACACACTGCAGATATACACACTGCAGATATACACACTGCAGATATACACACTGTCAGATATACACACTGCAGATATACACACTGCAGATATACACACTGTCAGATATACACACTGCAGATATACACACTGTCAGATATACACACTGCAGATATACACACTGTCAGATATACACACTGCAGTTTATATACACACTGCAGATATACTGGTTTAGATATCTCTCTGCAGATATACACTGGTTCAGATATCACACTGTCAGATATACACACTGTCAGATATACACACTGTCAGATATACACACTGCAGATATACACACTGTCAGAAACACACTGCAGATTTGCAGATATCACACTGTCAGATACACACTGCAGATTGCAGATATCACACTGTGCAGATACACACTGTTGATATACACACTGTGATGAACTGGTTTTTCTTTCTCTTTGATAAAGCTGTTCTGTCTTTTATCAGACTCTGGATGGCTTGGTTTATATATCTGACAACATCAGAGTCCACCCACACATATCTCTTTATCTGTACACATGTGACACACATTTATATATCACACTGTACAAAGACACAGACACACTCTCTTTATCTGTTTACATATCACACTACAATGACACACAGTTTATATATCTCTCTTTATCTGTACACTGGTTTATATATTACAAACAAGAGAGTAAAAGCTGGTTGTTTTCTCTCTGAGGGAAATAGAACTGAGATGATAGATTAATTTAGTGAGAGAGTCTGGATGGAGATAGAGACAGACAGACAGATGGACTGGACAGACAGACAGACAGACAGACAGACAGTGACAGACAGACAGACAGACAGACAGACAGACAGACTGTGATGAGATCTGGACAGACATATATCAGAGAGATTGATGGACAGACAGACAGACAGACTGGTTTGTAGACAGATCTCAGACAGACAGACAGACAGACAGACAGACAGACAGACAGACAGACAGACAGACAGACAGACAGACAGACAGACAGACAGACAGACAGAGAGAGAGATATGGACAGACAGACAGACAGACAGACAGACAGACAGACAGACAGACAGACAGACAGACAGACAGACAGACAGACCAGACAGACAGACAGACATACCATACCAGACAGACAGACAGACAGACAGACAGACCTCAGACAGACAGACAGACAGACAGACAGAGAGATATGGACAGACAGACAGACAGACAGACAGACAGACAGACAGACAGACAGACAGACAGACAGACAGACAGACAGACAGACAGACAGAGACTCTCTCTGTGATGGACTGGTTTGTATATATCTCTATATTGGATGGACTCAGGAACTGGTTACTAAATCTCTCCAACACAACCAATTGTGAAAAGTCCCTCAGCATATCGGTAGTTGGTGTCACAACATACCCGACCATACCTCAGCATACCGTACCATACCTCAGCATACCGTACCATACCTCAGCATACCGTACCATACCTCAGCATACCAGTAGTTGGTGTCACAACATACCGTACCATACCTCAGCATACCGTACCATACCTCAGCATACCGTACCATACCTCAGCATACCGTACCATACCTCAGCATACCAGTAGTTGGTGTCACAACATACCGTACCATACCTCAGCCTACCGTACCATACCTCAGCACACCGTACCATACCTCAGCATACCAGTAGTTGGTGTCACAACATACCGTACCATACCTCAGCATACCGTACCATACCTCAGCATACCGTACCATACCTCAGCATACCGGACCATACCTCAGCATACCGTACCATACCTCAGCATACCGTACCATACCTCAGCACACCGTACCATACCTCAGCATACCAGTAGTTGGTGTCACAACATACCGTACCATACCTCAGCATACCGTACCATACCTCAGCATACCATACCATACCTCAGCATACCGTACCATACCTCAGCACACCGTACCATACCTCAGCATACCGTACCATACCTCAGCATACCAGTAGTTGGTGTCACAACATACCGTACCATACCTCAGCATACCGTACCATACCTCAGCACACCGTACCATACCTCAGCATACCAGTAGTTGGTGTCACAACATACCGTACCATACCTCAGCATACCGTACCATACCTCAGCACACCGTACCATACCTCAGCATACCGTACCATACCTCAGCCTACCGTACCATACCTCAGCATACCGTACCATACCTGAGCATACCAGTAGTTGGTGTCACAACATACCGTACCATACCTCAGCCTAACGTACCATACCTCAGCATACCATACCATACCTCAGCATACCGTACCATACCTCAGCATACCAGTAGTTGGTGTCACAAGGTGCATAAATGACTAGAACACTGTCTTTGGTGACTGAAGTTTTAGTAGGGAGGGAAGGAGGGAGGGAGAGAGGGAGAGGAGGGAGAGAGAGATGTAAGAAGGGATGGAGAGAGAGGGAGGTTTAGGGAGGGGGGAGAGGAGGAGGGCGAGATTTAAAAAGGGATGTAGAAAGAGAGGGATGGGACCTCAGAGGAGGAGGGACCAGATTTAAGAAGGGATGGAGAGAGAGAGGGATGGGAGGGGGGAGGGGAGGAGGGAGAGATTTAAGAAGGGATGGAGAGAGAGGAGGGACGGGAGGGAGGGGGGGATTTAAGAAGGGATGGAGAGAGAGGGAGGAATGGGAGGGGGGGGAGAGATTTAAGAAGGGATGGAGAGAGAGAGGGATCTTTGGGGAGGGGAGGAGGGAGAGATTTAAGAAGGGATGGAGAGGAGAGGGATGGGAGGGGACGGGAGGGGGGACGGGAGAGGAAGGGATGGAGAGGAGGGAGGGACGGGAGATTTAAGAAGGGATGGAGAGAGAGGGAGGAATGGGAGGGAGGGGGAGAGGGGGAGGGAGAGATTTAAGAAGGGATGGAGAGAGAGAGAGGGATGGGAGGGGGAGGGGAGGAGGGAGAGATTTAGAAGGGATGGAGAGAGAGGGAGGGACGGGAGGGGGATTAAGAAGGGATGGGAGAGAGGGAGGGATGGGGGGGGGTTTAAGAAGGGATGGAGAGAGAGGGAGGGATGGGAGGGGGGATTAAGAAGGGATGGGAGAGAGGGAGGGATGGGAGGGGGTTTAAGAAGGGATGGAGAGAGAGGGAGGGATGGGAGGGGGAGAGATTTAAGAAGGGATGGAGAGAGGGATGGGGAGGGGGATTTAAGAAGGGATGAGAGAGAGGGGACGGGAGGGGGGATTTAAGAAGGGATGGAGAGAGAGGGAGGGATGGGAGGGAGGGGGGGGGTTTACCGAACAGACTAGTGGATTACGGCATATTTCTGCATATTTGAAATGGCAAATTGCGTCCTTTTTTTGTTCACTGGGGGCAATGAGCACCTTTTACCATCTAGTATGCTGGTAAGGATGAACTACAGCAGACTGCTCTGTTTAACCCAACACCTGTTACCATCTAGTATGCTGGTAAGGATGAACTACAGCAGACTGCTCTGTTTAACCCAACACCTGTTACCATCTATTATGCTGGTAAGGATGACAGGTTCTGCTGTAGTTCTGCTTTAGTTCTGCTGTAGTTCTGTTGTGGTTCTGCTGTAGTTCTGCTGTGGTTCTGCTGTAGTTCAGCTGTAGTTCTGCTGTGGTTCTGCTGTGGTTCTGCTGTAGTTCTGCTGTAGTTCTGCTGTGGTTCTGCTGTGGTTCTGCTGTAGTTCTGCTGTAGTTCTGCTGTGGTTCTGCTGTGGTTCTGCTGTAGTTCTGCTGTAGGTTTGGTCTGCTGTAGTTCTGCTGTAGTTCTGCTGTGGTTCTGCTGTAGTTCTGCTGTGGTTCTGCTGTAGTTCTGCTGTAGTTCTGCTGTAGTTCTGCTGTGGTTCTGCTGTAGTTCTGCTGTAGTTCTGCTGTAGTTCTGCTGTGGTTCTGCTGTAGTTCAGCTGTAGTTCTGCTGTGGTTCTGCTGTGGTTCTGCTGTAGTTCTGCTTTAGTTCTGCTGTGGTTCTGCTGTAGTTCTGCTGTGGTTCTGCTGTAGTTCTGCTGTAGTTCTCTTGTGGTTCTGCTGTAGTTCTGTTGTGGTTCTGCTGTGGTTCTGCTGTAGTTCTGCTGTGGTTCTGCTGTAGTTCTGTTGT
>NW_025746744.1:47500-77500 GCF_021184085.1 Oncorhynchus gorbuscha
TATTAGTATAGTCAGTAGAGTTAGTTAGTATATTAGTACAGTCAGTAGAGTTAGTTAGTATATTAGTATAGTCAGTAGAGTTAGTTAGTATAGTCAGTATAGTCAGTAGAGTTAGTTAGTATAGTCAGTAGAGTTAGTTAGTATATTGGTATACTGAGTAGAGTTAGTTAGTATATTAGTATAGTCAGTAGAGTTAGTTAGTATATTGGTATACTGAGTAGAGTTAGTTAGTATATTAGTATAGTCAGTAGAGTTAGTTAGTATAGTCAGTATAGTCAGTAGAGTTAGTTAGTATAGTCAGTAGAGTTAGTTAGTATATTGGTATACTGAGTAGAGTTAGTTAGTATATTAGTATAGTCAGTAGAGTTAGTTAGTATATTGGTATACTGAGTAGAGTTAGTTAGTATATTAGTACAGTCAGTAGAGTTAGTTAGTATAGTCAGTATAGTCAGTAGAGTTAGTTAGTATAGTCAGTATAGTCAGTAGAGTTAGTTAGTATAGTCAGTATAGTCAGTAGAGTTAGTTAGTATATTAGTATAGTCAGTAGAGTTAGTTAGTATATTAGTACAGTCAGTAGAGTTAGTTAGTATATTAGTATAGTCAGTAGAGTTAGTTAGTATATTAGTATAGTCAGTAGAGTTAGTTAGTATATTAGTACAGTCAGTAGAGTTAGTTAGTATATTAGTATAGTCAGTAGAGTTAGTTAGTATATTAGTACAGTCAGTAGAGTTAGTTAGTATAGTCAGTATAGTTAGTAGAGTTAGTTAGTATATTAGTATAGTCAGTAGAGTTAGTTAGTATCTCAGTACAGTCAGTATAGTTATTTAGTATAGTCAGTATAGTTAGTAGAGTTAGTTAGTATATTAGTACAGTCAGTAGAGTTAGTTAGTATATTAGTATAGTCAGTAGAGTTAGTTAGTATATTAGTATAGTCAGTAGAGTTAGTTAGTATATTAGTACAGTCAGTAGAGTTAGTTAGTATATTAGTATAGTCAGTAGAGTTAGTTAGTATATTAGTACAGTCAGTAGAGTTAGTTAGTATAGTCAGTATAGTTAGTAGAGTTAGTTAGTATATTAGTATAGTCAGTAGAGTTAGTTAGTATCTCAGTACAGTCAGTATAGTTATTTAGTATAGTCAGTATAGTTAGTAGAGTTAGTTAGTATATTAGTACAGTCAGTAGAGTTAGTTAGTATATTAGTATAGTCAGTAGAGTTAGTTAGTATATTAGTATAGTCAGTAGAGTTAGTTAGTATATTAGTACAGTCAGTAGAGTTAGTTAGTATATTAGTATAGTCAGTAGAGTTAGTTAGTATAGTCAGTAGAGTTAGTTAGTATAGTCAGTAGAGTTAGTTAGTATATTGGTATACTGAGTAGAGTTAGTTAGTATATTAGTATAGTCAGTAGAGTTAGTTAGTATATTGGTATACTGAGTAGAGTTAGTTAGTATATTAGTATAGTCAGTAGAGTTAGTTAGTATAGTCAGTATAGTCAGTAGAGTTAGTTAGTATAGTCAGTAGAGTTAGTTAGTATATTGGTATACTGAGTAGAGTTAGTTAGTATATTAGTATAGTCAGTAGAGTTAGTTAGTATATTGGTATACTGAGTAGAGTTAGTTAGTATATTAGTACAGTCAGTAGAGTTAGTTAGTATAGTCAGTATAGTCAGTAGAGTTAGTTAGTATAGTCAGTATAGTCAGTAGAGTTAGTTAGTATCTTAGTATAGTCAGTAGAGTTAGTTAGTATAGTCAGTATAGTCAGTAGAGTTAGTTAGTATAGTCAGTATAGTCAGTAGAGTTAGTTAGTATAGTCAGTATAGTCAGTAGAGTTAGTTAGTATAGTCAGTATAGTCAGTAGAGTTAGTTAGTATAGTCAGTATAGTCAGTAGAGTTAGTTAGTATATTAGTATAGTCAGTAGAGTTAGTTAGTATATTAGTACAGTCAGTAGAGTTAGTTAGTATATTAGTATAGTCAGTAGAGTTAGTTAGTATATTAGTATAGTCAGTAGAGTTAGTTAGTATATTAGTACAGTCAGTAGAGTTAGTTAGTATATTAGTATAGTCAGTAGAGTTAGTTAGTATATTAGTACAGTCAGTAGAGTTAGTTAGTATAGTCAGTATAGTTAGTAGAGTTAGTTAGTATATTAGTATAGTCAGTAGAGTTAGTTAGTATCTCAGTACAGTCAGTATAGTTATTTAGTATAGTCAGTATAGTTAGTAGAGTTAGTTAGTATATTAGTACAGTCAGTAGAGTTAGTTAGTATATTAGTATAGTCAGTAGAGTTAGTTAGTATATTAGTATAGTCAGTAGAGTTAGTTAGTATATTAGTACAGTCAGTAGAGTTAGTTAGTATATTAGTATAGTCAGTAGAGTTAGTTAGTATATTAGTACAGTCAGTAGAGTTAGTTAGTATAGTCAGTATAGTTAGTAGAGTTAGTTAGTATATTAGTATAGTCAGTAGAGTTAGTTAGTATCTCAGTACAGTCAGTATAGTTATTTAGTATAGTCAGTATAGTTAGTAGAGTTAGTTAGTATATTAGTACAGTCAGTAGAGTTAGTTAGTATATTAGTATAGTCAGTAGAGTTAGTTAGTATATTAGTATAGTCAGTAGAGTTAGTTAGTATATTAGTACAGTCAGTAGAGTTAGTTAGTATATTAGTATAGTCAGTAGAGTTAGTTAGTATAGTCAGTAGAGTTAGTTAGTATAGTCAGTAGAGTTAGTTAGTATATTGGTATACTGAGTAGAGTTAGTTAGTATATTAGTATAGTCAGTAGAGTTAGTTAGTATATTGGTATACTGAGTAGAGTTAGTTAGTATATTAGTATAGTCAGTAGAGTTAGTTAGTATAGTCAGTATAGTCAGTAGAGTTAGTTAGTATAGTCAGTAGAGTTAGTTAGTATATTGGTATACTGAGTAGAGTTAGTTAGTATATTAGTATAGTCAGTAGAGTTAGTTAGTATATTGGTATACTGAGTAGAGTTAGTTAGTATATTAGTACAGTCAGTAGAGTTAGTTAGTATAGTCAGTATAGTCAGTAGAGTTAGTTAGTATAGTCAGTATAGTCAGTAGAGTTAGTTAGTATCTTAGTATAGTCAGTAGAGTTAGTTAGTATAGTCAGTATAGTCAGTAGAGTTAGTTAGTATAGTCAGTATAGTCAGTAGAGTTAGTTAGTATAGTCAGTATAGTCAGTAGAGTTAGTTAGTATAGTCAGTATAGTCAGTAGAGTTAGTTAGTATAGTCAGTATAGTCAGTAGAGTTAGTTAGTATATTAGTATAGTCAGTAGAGTTAGTTAGTATAGTCAGTATAGTCAGTAGAGTTAGTTAGTATAGTCAGTATAGTCAGTAGAGTTAGTTAGTATAGTCAGTATAGTCAGTAGAGTTAGTTAGTATCTTAGTATAGTCAGTAGAGTTAGTTAGTATATTAGTATAGTCAGTAGAGTTAGTTAGTATAGTCAGTATAGTCAGTAGAGTTAGTTAGTATAGTCAGTATAGTCAGTAGAGTTAGTTAGTATAGTCAGTATAGTCAGTAGAGTTAGTTAGTATCTTAGTATAGTCTCTCTCTCTCTATAGCATGTCTTAATGTTACTCAGTTCCTTTGGCTTTGATGCCTCATGATTGAGTATTGCTCTGTTCAAGTAGACTGCTGTGCTGTGCTCTGATAGGGGTGTCAGTGGGCTGACTGTGAACGCTCTGAGAGACTCTGGGTTGAGGTCATTGACAAAGTAGTCTACAGTACTACTGCCAAGAGATGAGCTATAGGTGTACCTACCATAGGAGTCCCCTCGAGGCCTACCGTTGACTATGTACATACCCAGCGTGCGACAGAGCTGCAGGAGTTGTGACCCATTTTTGTTGGTTATGTTGTCATAGGTGTGCCAAGGGAGGCATATGTGGGAGGGAATGCTGTCACCTACAGACAGGTGTTTGTCCACCTGTGTGCTGAGTTTCTCTGTCTCTCGCTCCCTCCCTTTCTCTCTCTCTCTCTCTCCCTCTCTCTCTCTCTCTCTCTCTCTCTCTCTCTCTCTCTCTCTCTCTCTCTCTCTCTCTCTCTCTCTCTCTCTCTCTCTCTCTCTCTCTCTCTCTCTCTCTCTCTCTCTCTCTCTCTCTCTCTCTCTCTCTCTCCTCTCTCTCTCTCTCTCTCTCTCTCTCTCTCTCTCTCTCTCTCTCTCTCTCTCTCTCTCTCTCTCTCTCTGTCTCTCTCTCTCTCTGTCTCTCTCTCTCTCCATCTCTCTCTCTCCCCCCCTCTATCTCTCTCCATCTCTCTCTCTCTCTCTCTCTCTCTCTCTCTCTCTCTCTCTCTCTCTCTCTCTCTCTCTCCCTCCCTCTCTAGCTCTCTATCTCTCTCACTCCCTCTCTATCTCTCTCCCTCCCTCTCTAGCTCTATATCTCTCTCCCTCCATCTCTATCTCTCTCCCTCCCTCTCTAGCTCTCTGTCTCTCTCTCTCAATTCAAATTCAATTCAATTCAAGGGCTTTATTGTCATGGGAAACATGTGTTAACATTGCCAAAGCAAGTGAGGTAGATAATATATAAAGTGAAATAAACAACAAAAATTAACAGTAAACATTACACATACAGAAGTTTCAAAACAGTAAAGACATTATAAATGTCATATTATATATATATATATATATACTATGTACAAATAGTTAAAGGACACAAGATAAAATAAATAAGGTTGTATTTACAATGGTGTTTGTTCTTCACTGGTTTCCCTTTTCTCGTGGCAACAGGTCACAAATCTTGCTGCTGTGATGTCACACTGTGGTATTTCACCCAGTAGATATGGGAGTTTATCAAAATTGGATTTGTTTTTCGAATTCTTTGTGGGTCTGTGTAATCTGAGGGAAATATGTGTCTCTAATATGGTCATACATTGGGCAGGAGGTTAGGAAGTGCAGCTCTGTCTTCTCTTGAGAGCCATGTCTGCCTACGGCGGCCTTTCTCAATAGCAAGGCTATGCTCACTGGGTCTGTAACATAGTCAAAGCTTTCCTTAATTGTGGGTCAGGTATTGTCTGTGTACCTGTGTGTGTTATGTGAGTGTCAAACGGACTCCATTAATACACATTCTGCTAACATCACACACCCCGAGCCATGTCTCCCTACTCTCTAGGACCCTACAGGGATGTGTCTGAATGGATTAACACACACACACACACACATATATGTTGAGCTGGAGGGATTACACACCCTGATGTCCTGTCCAGGGTCCATTTAATAGGAGAAACAACAAGTTGTAATCTGAGAAAATCCTTTCGGAGAGAGATTACCGTCTAATCTGAGCTAGAACTACCTGCCAGCTCTGTCAATCCTCCCTCTATCTCTCTCTCTCTCCCTGGGGGAGAGATCTCGCTTTCTCCCTGTCTCTCTGTCTCTCTCTCTCTCCCTCTCTCTCTCTCTCTCTCTCTCTCTCTCTCTCTCTCTCTCTCTCTCTCTCTCTCTCTCTCTCTCTCTCTCTCTCTCTCTCTCTCTCTCTCTCTCTCTCTCTCTCTCTCTCTCTCTCTCTCTCTCTAGGACCCTCAGGGATCTCTCTCTCCTCTGAATCTCCCCCTCATCTCTCTCTCTCTCTCTCTCTCTCTCTCTCTCTCTCTCTCTCTCTCTCTCTCTCTCTCTCTCTCTCTCTCTCTCTCTCTCTCTCTCTCTCTCTCTCTGGATCTCTCTCCCCCTCCCCCATGTCTCTCTCACTCTCTCAAACCGTACCAATCCTGTTTATTTAATCTTCCCCTAGTTGTAATTTAGGATGACTCTGTGTTCCCCTGTTTTAGGGTCAGACCATAATGTCCAGTAGTGGGTCTGAACCTCTCCTGTCTGATACTGGACTGTGTTTCCTGTCTGATACTGGACTTTGTTTCCTGTCTGATACTGGCCTGTGGTTCCTGTCTGATACTGGACTGTGTTTCCTGTCTGATACTGGACTGTGTTTCCTGTCTGATACTGGACTGTGTTTCCTGTCTGATACTGGACTGTGTTTCCTGTCTGATACTGGACTGTGTTTCCTGTCTGATACTGGACTGTGTTTCCTGTCTGATACTGGACTGTGTTTCCTGTCTGATACTGGACTGTGTTTCCTGTCTGATACTGGACTGTGTTTCCTGTCTGATACTGTACTTTGTTTCCTGTCTGATACTGTACTTTGTTTCCTGTCTGATACTGGACTTTGTTTCCTGTCTGATACTGGACTGTGTTTCCTGTCTGATACTGGACGGTGTTTCCTGTCTGATACTGGACTTTGTTTCCTGTCTGATACTGGCCTGTGGTTCCTGTCTGATACTGGACTGTGTTTCCTGTCTGATACTGGACTGTGTTTCCTGTCTGATACTGGACTGTGTTTCCTGTCTGATACTGGACTGTGTTTCCTGTCTGATACTGGACTTTGTTTCCTGTCTGATACTGGACTGTGTTTCCTGTCTGATACTGGACTGTGTTTCCTGTCTGATACTGGACTGTGTTTCCTGTCTGATACTGGACTTTGTTTCCTGTCTGATACTGGACTGTGTTTCCTGTCTGATACTGGACTGTGTTTCCTGTCTGATACTGGACTGTGTTTCCTGTCTGATACTGGACTGTGTTTCCTGTCTGATACTGGACTGTGTTTCCTGTCTGATACTGGACTGTGTTTCCTGTCTGATACTGGACTGTGTTTCCTGTCTGATACTGGACTGTGTTTCCTGTCTGATACTGGACTGTGTTTCCTGTCTGATACTGGACTTTGTTTCCTGTCTGATACTGGACTGTGTTTCCTGTCTGATACTGGCCTGATGATTTATAGCCTTCCCTCTCTCTCTCCCCTCTCCCTCTCTCCCTCCCCTCTCTCTCCCTCCCCTCTCTCTCCCTCCCCTCTCTCTCTCCCTCCCCTCTCCCTCTCCCCTTTCCCTCTCTCCCTCCCCTCTCTCTCCCTCCCCTCTCTCTCTCCCTCCCTTCTCTCTCTCCCCTCCCCTCTCTCTCCCTCCCTCCCTCTCTCCCTCCCTCTCCCTCGCTCTCCCCTCTCCCTCTCTCCCCTTCCCTCTCTCTCCCCTCTCCCCCTCTCCCTCTCTCCCCCCCTCTCTCTCCCTCCCCTCTCTCTCCCTCCCCTCTCTCTCCCCTCCCCTCTCTCTCCTCCCCTCTCTCTCCCCCCTTCCTCTCTCTCTCTCCCTCTCCCTCCCCTCTCTCTCCTCCCCCTCTCTCTCCCTCCCCTCCCCTCTCTCCCTCTCCCTCTCTCCCTCCCCTCTCCCTCTCTCCCTTCCCTTCCCTCTCTCTCTCCCTCTCTCCCTCTCTCCCTCCCCTCTCTCTTCCTCCCCTCTCTCTCCTTCCCCTCTCTCTCTCCCCTCCCCTCTCTCTCCTCCCCTCTCCCTCGCTCCCTCCCATAGTGTGTTCTATTTTCCTGGTATTTAATCCAATAGAATTATTTGATTTTGAGAAGTTTCATTGTATAATCTCCACAGGGAGTCCTTATGCTCCCGCAGCAATACACACACACACACGGCAGGATACACAAACACTCAAAAGCAACCAACCTCTCCAAAGTTGATTGTTTAAATTGGAGTGGATGTGTGTATTGTGTACATGTTGAGGGTGTGTGTATTGTGTACATGTAAATGAAATGATCTCACCCCCTCTCGTTCTCTCTCTCTCCCCAATTTCTCTTTCTCTCTCTCACCTCCTTCGTTCTCTCTCTCTCTCTCTCTCTCTCTCTCTCTCTCTCTCTCTCTCTCTCTCTCTCTCTCTCTCTCTCTCTCTCTCTCTCTCTCTCTCTCTCTCTCTCTCTCTCTCTCTCTCTCTCTCTCTCTCTCTCTCTCTCTCTCTCTCTCTCTCTCTCTCTCTCTCTCTCTCCCTCTCCTCCCTTTCTCTCTCCCTCTCCTCCCGTTTTCTCTCTCTCAGACCCTGATGCTCTGGTTGAGCCCGTGGCTCCGGTGATTGTGATTGGTCCGAAGAATATGTCCGTCGTGGCAGGGAGGGAAGCTACACTTGAGTGTATTGCTAACGCCAGGTAACACACACAACAGACCTGGCCTTAAAACTCAAATGACAGGAAGAGTTGCCCTCAACTCTCTCTTTAGCACTCCTAATCTCTCTCTCTCTGTCCCCTTCTCCCCTCCTATCCTCCATCCCCTCCCATCTCTCCCTCTCTCTCCCTCCTATCCTCCATCCCCTCCCAGCTCTCTCTCTCCCTCCTCCAAGACCAGTTTAGACAGTGTTGATTAGAGCAGTCAGTCTGTCTTCCACCCTGCCTCAGCACCTCTGTCTAACACTCTCACACTCTCACACACCCACACTCTCACACCCACACACACACACACCAACACTCTCACACACACACACACATACACACCCACACACACACCCACACACACACCCACACACACACCCACACACACACCCACACATACACACACAGTCTCCACACCCACACACACACACACAGTCTCCACACCCACACACACCCACACACACACACACAGTCTCCACACCCACACACACCCACACACACACACACACACCCACACACACACCCACACACACACACACACACCCACACACACACACACACACACAATCTCCACACACACACACACACACTCCTCCACAGTAATAAAGTATTTTAGATAAACATCAGAAATGTTGTCTTGATGTTGTTTTGTCTCCTGATACCCCCTTCTAGTAGACAGTACAGTAGTGGACCCTAGTAGACAGTACAGTAGTGGACCCTAGTAGACAGTACAGTAGTGGACCCTAGTAGACAGTACAGTAGTGGACCCTAGTAGACAGTACAGTAGTGGACCCTAGTAGACAGTACAGTAGTGGACCCTAGTAGACAGTACAGTAGTGGACCCTAGTAGACAGTACAGTAGTGGACCCTAGTAGACAGTACAGTAGTGGACCCTAGTAGACAGTACAGTAGTGGACCCTAGTAGACAGTACAGTAGTGGACCCTAGTAGACAGTACAGTAGTGGACCCTAGTAGACAGTACAGTAGTGGACCCTAGTAGACAGTACAGTAGTGGACCCTAGTAGACAGTACAGTAGTGGACCTAGTAGACAGTACAGTAGTGGACCCTAGTAGACAGTACAGTAGTGGACCCTAGTAGACAGTACAGTAGTGGACCCTAGTAGACAGTACAGTAGTGGACCCTAGTAGACAGTACAGTAGTGGACCCTAGTAGACAGTACAGTAGTGGACCCTAGTAGACAGACAGTAGTGGACCCTAGTAGACAGTAGTGGACCCTAGTAGACAGTACAGTAGTGGACCCTAGTAGACAGTACAGTAGTGGACCCTAGTAGACAGTACAGTAGTGGACCCTAGTAGACAGTACAGTAGTGGACCCTAGTAGACAGTACAGTAGTGGACCCTAGTAGACAGTACAGTAGTGGACCCTAGTAGACAGTACAGTAGTGGACCCTAGTAGACAGTACAGTAGTTACAGTGGACCCTAGTAGACAGTACAGTAGTGGACCCTAGTAGACAGTACAGTAGTGGACCCTAGTAGACAGTACAGTAGTGGACCCCCTAGTACAGTAGTGGACCCTAGACAGTACAGTAGTGGACCCTAGTAGACAGTACAGTAGTGGACCCTAGTAGACAGTACAGTAGTGGACCCTAGTAGACAGTACAGTAGTGGACCCTAGTAGACAGTACAGTAGTGGACCCTAGTAGACAGTACAGTAGTGGACCCTAGTAGACAGTACAGTAGTGGACCCTAGTAGACAGTACAGTAGTGGACCCTAGTAGACAGTACAGTAGTGGACCCTAGTAGACAGTACAGTAGTGGACCCTAGTAGACAGTACAGTAGTGGACCCTAGTAGACAGTACAGTAGTGGACCCTAGTAGACAGTACAGTAGTGGACCCTAGTAGACAGTACAGTAGTGGACCCTAGTAGACAGTACAGTAGTGGACCCTAGTAGACAGTACAGTAGTGGACCCTAGTAGACAGTACAGTAGTGGACCCTAGTAGACAGTACAGTAGTGGACCCTAGTAGACAGTACACAGTAGTGGACCCTAGTAGACAGTACAGTAGTGGACCCTAGTAGACAGTACAGTAGTGGACCTAGTAGACAGTACAGTAGTGGACCCTAGTAGACAGTACAGTAGTGGACCCTAGTAGACAGTACAGTAGTGGACCTAGTAGACAGTACAGTAGTGGACCCTAGTAGACAGTACAGTAGTGGACCCTAGTAGACAGTACAGTAGTGGACCCTAGTAGACAGTACAGTAGTGGACCTAGTAGACAGTACAGTAGTGGACCCTAGTAGACAGTACAGTGGACCCTAGTAGACAGTACAGTAGTGGACCAGTGACCTAGTGACAGTACAGTAGTGGACCCTAGTAGACAGTACAGTAGTGGACCCTAGTAGACAGTACAGTAGTTGTGTGACCCTAGTAGACAGTACAGTAGTGGACCCCTAGTAGACAGTACAGTAGTGGACCCTAGTAGACAGTACAGTAGTGGACCCTAGTAGACAGTACAGTAGTGGACCCTAGTAGACAGTACAGTAGTGGACCCTAGTAGACAGTACAGTAGTGGACCCTAGTAGACAGTACAGTAGTGGACCCTAGTAGACAGTACAGTAGTGGACCCTACAGTAGACAGTAGACAGTAGTGGACCCTAGTAGACAGTACAGTAGTGGACCCTAGTAGACAGTACAGTAGTGGACCCTAGTAGACAGTACAGTAGTGGACCCTAGTAGACAGTACAGTAGTGGACCCTAGTAGACAGTACAGTAGTGGACCCTAGTAGACAGTACAGTAGTGGACCCTAGTAGACAGTACAGTAGTGGACCCTAGTAGACAGTACAGTAGTGGACCCTAGTAGACAGTACAGTAGTGGACCCTAGTAGACAGTACAGTAGTGGACCCTAGTAGACAGTACAGTAGTGGACCCTAGTAGACAGTACAGTAGTGGACCCTAGTAGACAGTACAGTAGTTGTGTGACCTAGTAGACAGTACAGTAGTGGACCCTAGTAGACAGTACAGTAGTGGACCCTAGTAGACAGTACAGTAGTGGACCCTAGTAGACAGTACAGTAGTGGACCCTAGTAGACAGTACAGTAGTGGTAGTGGACAGTAGTGGACCCTAGTAGACAGTACAGTAGTGGACCCTAGTAGACAGTACAGTAGTGGACCCTAGTAGACAGTACAGTAGTGGACCCTAGTAGACAGTACAGTAGTGGACCCAGTAGACAGTACAGTAGTGGACCTAGTAGACAGTACAGTAGTGGACCCTAGTAGACAGTACAGTAGTGGACCCTAGTAGACAGTACAGTAGTGGACCTAGTAGACAGTACAGTAGTGGACCCTAGTAGACAGTACAGTAGTGGACCTAGTAGACAGTACAGTAGTGGACCCTAGTAGACAGTACAGTAGTGGACCCTAGTAGACAGGACCCAGTAGTGGACCCTAGTAGACAGTACAGTAGTGGACCCTAGTAGACAGTACAGTAGTGGACCCTAGTAGACAGTACAGTAGTGGACCCTAGTAGACAGTACAGTAGTGGACCTAGTAGACAGTACAGTAGTGGACCCTAGTAGACAGTACAGTAGTGGACCTAGTAGACAGTACAGTAGTGGACCCTAGTAGACAGTACAGTAGTGGACCTAGTAGACAGTACAGTAGTGGACCCTAGTAGACAGTACAGTAGTGGACCCTAGTAGACAGTACAGTAGTGGACCCTAGTAGACAGTACAGTAGTTGTGTGACCCTAGTAGACAGTACAGTAGTGGACCCTAGTAGACAGTACAGTAGTGGACCCTAGTAGACAGTACAGTAGTGGACCCTAGTAGACAGTACAGTAGTGGACCCTAGTAGACAGTACAGTAGTGGACCCTAGTAGACAGTACAGTAGTGGACCCTAGTAGACAGACAGTACCCAGTAGAGTGGACCCTAGTAGACAGTACAGTAGTGGACCCTAGTAGACAGTACAGTAGTGGACCCTAGTAGACAGTACAGTAGTGGACCCTAGTAGACAGTACAGTAGTGGACCCTAGTAGACAGTACAGTAGTGGACCCTAGTAGACAGTACAGTAGTGGACCCTAGTAGACAGTACAGTAGTGGACCCTAGTAGACAGTACAGTAGTGGACCCTAGTAGACAGTACAGTAGTTGTGGACCCTAGTAGACAGACCCTAGTAGACAGTACAGTAGTGGACCTAGTAGACAGTACAGTAGTACAGTGGACCTAGTAGACAGTACAGTAGTTGACCCTAGTAGACAGTACAGTAGTGGACCCTAGTAGACAGTACAGTAGTTGTGTGACCCTAGTAGACAGTACAGTAGTTGACCCTAGTAGACAGTACAGTAGTGGACCCTAGTAGACAGTACAGTAGTGGACCCTAGTAGACAGTACAGTAGTGGACCCTAGTAGACAGTACAGTAGTGGACCCTAGTAGACAGTACAGTAGTGGACCCTAGTAGACAGTACAGTAGTGGACCCTAGTAGACAGTACAGTAGTGGACCCTAGTAGTAGTGGACAGTAGTGGACCCTAGTAGACAGTACAGTAGTGGACCTAGTAGACAGTACAGTAGTTGACCCTAGTAGACAGTACAGTAGTGGACCCTAGTAGACAGTACAGTAGTGGACCCTAGTAGACAGTACAGTAGTGGACCCTAGTAGACAGTACAGTAGTGGACCCTAGTAGACAGTACAGTAGTGGACCCTAGTAGACAGTACAGTAGTGGACCCTAGTAGACAGTACAGTAGTGGACCCTAGTAGACAGTACAGTAGTGGACCCTAGTAGACAGTACAGTAGTGGACCCTAGTAGACAGTACAGTAGTGGACCCTAGTAGACAGTACAGTAGGGGACCCTAGTAGACAGTACAGTAGTGGACCCTAGTAGACAGTACAGTAGACAGTAGTGTGACCCTAGTAGACAGTACAGTAGTGGACCCTAGTAGACAGTACAGTAGTGGACCCTAGTAGACAGTACAGTAGTGGACCCTAGTAGACAGTACAGTAGTGGACCCTAGTAGACAGTACAGTAGTGGACCCTAGTAGACAGTACAGTAGTGGACCCTAGTAGACAGTACAGTAGTGGACCCTAGTAGACAGTACAGTAGTGGACCCTAGTAGACAGTACAGTAGTGGACCCTAGTAGACAGTACAGTAGTGGACCCTAGTAGACAGTACAGTAGTGGACCTAGTAGACAGTACAGTAGTGGACCTAGTAGACAGTACAGTAGACAGTACAGTAGTGGACCCTAGTAGACAGTACAGTAGTGGACCCTAGTAGACAGTACAGTAGTGGACCCTAGTAGACAGTACAGTAGTGGACCCTAGTAGACAGTACAGTAGTGGAACCTAGTAGACAGTACAGTAGTAGTGGACCCTAGTAGACAGTACAGTAGTGGACCCTAATAGACAGTACAGTAGTAGTGGACCCTAGTAGACAGTACAGTAGTGGACCCTAGTAGACAGTACAGTAGTGGACCCTAGTAGACAGTACAGTAGTAGTGGACCCTAGTAGACAGTACAGTAGTGGACCCTAGTAGACAGTACAGTAGTGGAACCTAGTAGACAGTACAGTAGTAGTGGACCCTAGTAGACAGTACAGTAGTGGACCCTAGTAGACAGTACAGTAGTGGACCCTAGTAGACAGTACAGTAGTGGACCCTAGTAGACAGTACAGTAGTGGAGCCTAGTAGACAGTACAGTAGTGGACCCTAGTAGACAGTACAGTAGTGGACCCTAGTAGACAGTACAGTAGTGGACCCTAGTAGACAGTACAGTAGTGGACCCTAGTAGACAGTACAGTAGTGGACCCTAGTAGACAGTACAGTAGTGGACCCTAGTACCTAGTAGACAGTAGTGGACCCTAGTAGACAGTACAGTAGTGGACCCTAGTAGACAGTACAGTAGTGGACCCTAGTAGACAGTACAGTAGTGGACCCTAGTAGACAGTACAGTAGTGGACCCTAGTAGACAGTACAGTAGTGGACCCTAGTAGACAGTACAGTAGTTGTGTGACCCTAGTAGACAGTACAGTAGTGGACCCTAGTAGACAGTACAGTAGTTGTGTGACCCTAGTAGACAGTACAGTAGTTGACCCTAGTAGACAGTACAGTAGTGGACCCTAGTAGACAGTACAGTAGTGGACCCTAGTAGACAGTACAGTAGTGGACCCTAGTAGACAGTACAGTAGTGGACCCTAGTAGACAGTACAGTACAGTAGTGGACCCTAGTAGACAGTACAGTAGTGGACCCTAGTAGACAGTACAGTAGTGGACCCTAGTAGACAGTACAGTAGTGGACCCTAGTAGACAGTACAGTAGTGGACCCTAGTAGACAGTACAGTAGTGGACCCTAGTAGACAGTACAGTAGTGGACCCTAGTAGACAGTACAGTAGTGGACCCTAGTAGACAGTACAGTAGTGGACCCTAGTAGACAGTACAGTAGTGGACCCTAGTAGACAGTACAGTAGTGGACCCTAGTAGACAGTACAGTAGTGGACCCTAGTAGACAGTACAGTAGTGGACCTAGTAGACAGTACAGTAGTGGACCCTAGTAGACAGTACAGTAGTGGACCCTAGTAGACAGTACAGTAGTGGACCCTAGTAGACAGTACAGTAGTGGACCTAGTAGACAGTACAGTAGTGGACCCTAGTAGACAGTACAGTAGGGGACCCTAGTACAGTAGTGTGTGACCCTAGTAGACAGTACAGTAGTGGACCCTAGTAGACAGTACAGTAGTGGACCCTAGTAGACAGTACAGTAGTGGACCCTAGTAGACAGTACAGTAGTGGACCCTAGTAGACAGTACAGTAGTGGACCCTAGTAGACAGTACAGTAGTGGACCCTAGTAGACAGTACAGTAGTGGACCCTAGTAGACAGACAGTAGTAGTGGACCTAGTAGACAGTACAGTAGACAGTACAGTAGTGGACCCTAGTAGACAGTACAGTAGTGGACCCTAGTAGACAGTACAGTAGTGGACCCTAGTAGACAGTACAGTAGTACTAGTAGACAGTACAGTAGTGGACCCTAGTAGACAGTACAGTAGTGGACCCTAGTAGACAGTACAGTAGTGGACCCTAGTAGACAGTACAGTAGTGGACAGTACAGTAGTGGACCCTAGTAGACAGTACAGTAGTGGACCCTAGTAGACAGTACAGTAGTGGACCCTAGTAGACAGTACAGTAGACAGTACAGTAGTGGACCCTAGTAGACAGTACAGTAGTGGACCCTAGTAGACAGTACAGTAGTGGACCCTAGTAGACAGTACAGTAGTGGACCCTAGTAGACAGTACAGTAGTGGACCCTAGTAGACAGTACTAGTAGTGGTAGTAGACAGTACAGTAGTGGACCCTAGTAGACAGTACAGTAGTGGACCCTAGTAGACAGTACAGTAGTGGACCTAGTAGACAGTACAGTAGTGGACCCTAGTAGACAGTACAGTAGTGGACCCTAGTAGACAGTACAGTAGTGGACCCTAGTAGACAGTACAGTAGTGGACCCTAGTAGACAGTACAGTAGTGGACCCTAGTAGACAGTACAGTAGTGGACCCTAGTAGACAGTACAGTAGTGGACCCTAGTAGACAGTACAGTAGTGGACCCTAGTAGACAGTACAGTAGTGGACCCTAGTAGACAGTACAGTAGTGGACCCTAGTAGACAGTACAGTAGTGGACCCTAGTAGACAGTGGACAGTAGTGGACCCTAGTAGACAGTACAGTAGTGGACCTAGTAGACAGTACAGTAGTGGACCCTAGTAGACAGTACAGTAGTGGACCCTAGTAGACAGTACAGTAGTGGACCCTAGTAGACAGTACAGTAGTGGACCTAGTAGACAGTACAGTAGTGGACCCTAGTAGACAGTACAGTAGTGGACCCTAGACAGTACAGTAGTGGACCCTAGTAGACAGTACAGTAGTGGACCCTAGTAGACAGTACAGTAGTGGACCCTAGTAGACAGTACAGTAGTAGTGGACCTAGTAGACAGTACAGTAGTGGACCCTAGTAGACAGACCCTAGTAGACAGTACAGTAGTGGACCCTAGTAGACAGTACAGTAGACAGTAGTGGACCCTAGTAGACAGTACAGTAGTGGACCCTAGTAGACAGTACAGTAGTGGAACCTAGTAGACAGTACAGTAGTAGTGGACCCTAGTAGACAGTACAGTAGTGGACCCTAGTAGACAGTACAGTAGTGGACCCTAGTAGACAGTACAGTAGTGGACCCTAGTAGACAGTACAGTAGTGGACCCTAGTAGACAGTACAGTAGTGGACCCTAGTAGACAGTACAGTAGTGGACCCTAGTAGACAGTACAGTAGTGGACCCTAGTAGACAGTACAGTAGTGGACCCTAGTAGACAGTACAGTAGTGGACCTAGTAGACAGTACAGTAGTGGACCCTAGTAGACAGTACAGTAGTGGACCCTAGTAGACAGTACAGTAGTGGACCCTAGTAGTAGTACAGTAGTGGACCCTAGTAGACAGTACAGTAGTGGACCCTAGTAGACAGTACAGTAGTGGACCCTAGTAGACAGTACAGTAGTTGTGTGACCTAGTAGACAGTACAGTAGTGGACCCTAGTAGACAGTACAGTAGTTGTGTGACCCTAGTAGACAGGACAGTAGTGGACCCTAGTAGACAGTACAGTAGTGGACCCTAGTAGACAGTACAGTAGTGGACCCTAGTAGACAGTACAGTAGTGGACCCTAGTAGACAGTACAGTAGTGGACCCTAGTAGACAGTACAGTAGTGGACCCTAGTAGACAGTACAGTAGTGGACCCTAGTAGACAGTACAGTAGTGGACCCTAGTAGACAGTACAGTAGTGGACCCTAGTAGACAGTACAGTAGTGGACCCTAGTAGACAGTACAGTAGTGGACCCTAGTAGACAGTACAGTAGTGGACCCTAGTAGACAGTACAGTAGTGGACCCTAGTAGACAGTACAGTAGTTGTGGACCCTAGTAGACAGTACAGTAGTGGACCCTAGTAGACAGTACAGTAGTTGTGTGACCCTAGTAGACAGTACAGTAGTTGTGTGACCCTAGTAGACAGTACAGTAGTGGACCCTAGTAGACAGGACAGTAGTGGACCCTAGTAGACAGTACAGTAGTGGACCCTAGTAGACAGTACAGTAGTGGACCCTAGTAGACAGTACAGTAGTGGACCCTAGTAGACAGTACAGTAGTGGACCCTAGTAGACAGTACAGTAGTGGACCCTAGTAGACAGTACAGTAGTGGACCCTAGTAGACAGTACAGTAGTGGACCCTAGTAGACAGTACAGTAGTGGACCCTAGTAGACAGTACAGTAGTGGACCCTAGTAGACAGTACAGTAGTGGACCCTAGTAGACAGTACAGTAGTAGTGGAACCTAGTAGACAGTACAGTAGTAGTGGACCCTAGTAGACAGTACAGTAGTGGACCCTAATAGACAGTACAGTAGTAGTGGACCCTAGTAGACAGTACAGTAGTGGACCCTAGTAGACAGTACAGTAGTGGACCCTAGTAGACAGTACAGTAGTAGTGGACCCTAGTAGACAGTACAGTAGTGGACCCTAGTAGACAGTACAGTAGTGGAACCTAGTAGACAGTACAGTAGTAGTGGACCCTAGTAGACAGTACAGTAGTGGACCCTAGTAGACAGTACAGTAGTGGACCCTAGTAGACAGTACAGTAGTGGACCCTAGTAGACAGTACAGTAGTGGACCCTAGTAGACAGTACAGTAGTGGACCTAGTAGACAGTACAGTAGTGGACCTAGTAGACAGTACAGTAGTGGACCCTAGTAGACAGTACAGTAGTGGACCCTAGTAGACAGTACAGTAGTGGACCCTAGTAGACAGTACAGTAGTGGACCCTAGTAGACAGTACAGTAGTGGACCCTAGTAGACAGTACAGTAGTGGACCCTAGTAGACAGTACAGTAGTGGACCCTAGTAGACAGTACAGTAGTGGACCCTAGTAGACAGTACAGTAGACCCTAGTAGACAGTGTAGTGGACCCTAGTAGACAGTACAGTAGTGGACCCTAGTAGACAGTACAGTAGTGGACCTAGTAGACAGTACAGTAGTGGACCCTAGTAGACAGTACAGTAGTGGACCCTAGTAGACAGTACAGTAGTGGACCCTAGTAGACAGTACAGTAGTGGACCCTAGTAGTGGACCCAGTACAGTAGTGGACCCTAGTAGACAGTACAGTAGTGGACCCTAGTAGACAGTACAGTAGTGGACCCTAGTAGACAGTACAGTAGTGGACCCTAGTAGACAGTACAGTAGTGGACCTAGTAGACAGTACAGTAGTGGACCCTAGTAGACAGTACAGTAGTGGACCCTAGTAGACAGTACAGTAGTGGACCCTAGTAGACAGTACAGTAGTGGACCTAGTAGACAGTACAGTAGTGGACCCTAGTAGACAGTACAGTAGACCCTAGTGGACAGTAGTAGTAGACAGTACAGTAGTGGACCCTAGTAGACAGTACAGTAGTGGACCCTAGTAGACAGTACAGTAGTGGACCCTAGTAGACAGTACAGTAGTACAGTGGACCTAGTAGACAGTACAGTAGTGGACCCTAGTAGACAGTACAGTAGTGGACCCTAGTAGACAGTACAGTAGTAGTGGAGTAGACAGTACAGTAGTGGACCCTAGTAGACAGTACAGTAGTGGACCCTAAGTAGACAGTACAGTAGTAGTGGACCCTAGTAGACAGTACAGTAGTAGTGGACCTAGTAGACAGTACAGTAGTGGACCCTAGTAGACAGTACAGTAGTGGACCCTAGTAGACAGTACAGTAGTGGTAGACAGTACAGTAGACCCAGTACAGTAGTGGACCTAGTAGACAGTACAGTAGTGGACCCCCAGTAGTAGACAGTACAGTAGTGGACCCTAGTAGACAGTACAGTAGTGGACCTAGTAGACAGTACAGTAGTGGACCTAGTAGACAGTACAGTAGTGGACCCTAGTAGACAGTACAGTAGTGGACCCTAGTAGACAGTACAGTAGTGGACCCTAGTAGACAGTACAGTAGTGGACCTAGTAGACAGTACAGTAGTGGACCCTAGTAGACAGTACAGTAGTGGACCCTAGTAGACAGTACAGTAGTGGACCCTAGTAGACAGTAGTGGACCTAGTAGACAGTACAGTAGTGGACCCTAGTAGACAGTACAGTAGTGGACCCTAGTAGACAGTACAGTAGTGGACCCTGGACCTAGTAGACAGTACAGTAGTGGACCCTAGTAGACAGTACAGTAGTGGACCCTAGTAGACAGTACAGTAGTGGACCCTAGTAGACAGTACAGTAGTGGACCCTAGTAGACAGTACAGTAGTGGACCCTAGTAGACAGTACAGTAGTGGACCCTAGTAGACAGTACAGTAGTGGACCTAGTAGACAGTACAGTAGTGGACCCTAGTAGACAGTACAGTAGTGGACCCTAGTAGACAGTACAGTAGTGGACCTAGTAGACAGTACAGTAGTGGACCCTAGTAGACAGTACAGTAGTAGTGGACCCTAGTAGACAGTACAGTAGTGGACCTAGTAGACAGTACAGTAGTGGACCCTAGTAGACAGTACAGTAGTGGACCCTAGTAGACAGTACAGTAGTGGACCCTAGTAGACAGTACAGTAGTGGACCCTAGTAGACAGTACAGTAGTGGACCCTAGTAGACAGTACAGTAGTTGGACCCTAGTAGACAGTACAGTAGTGGACCCTAGTAGACAGTACAGTAGTTGTGTGACCCTAGTAGACAGTACAGTAGTGGACCCTAGTAGACAGTACAGTAGTGGACCCTAGTAGACAGTACAGTAGTGGACCCTAGTAGACAGTACAGTAGTGGACCCTAGTAGACAGTACAGTAGTGGACCCTAGTAGACAGTACAGTAGTGGACCCTAGTAGACAGTACAGTAGTGGACCCTAGTAGACAGTACAGTAGTGGACCCTAGTAGACAGTACAGTAGTGGACCCTAGTAGACAGTACAGTAGTGGACCCTAGTAGACAGTACAGTAGTGGACCCTAGTAGACAGTACAGTAGTGGACCCTAGTAGACAGTACAGTAGTGGACCCTAGTAGACAGTACAGTAGTGGACCCTAGTAGACAGTACAGTAGTGGACCCTAGTAGACAGTACAGTAGTGGACCCTAGTAGACAGTACAGTAGTGGACCCTAGTAGACAGTACAGTAGTGGACCCTAGTAGACAGTACAGTAGTGGACCCTAGTAGACAGTACAGTAGACCCTAGTAGACAGTACAGTGGACCCTAGTAGACAGTACAGTAGTGGACCCTAGTAGACAGTACAGTAGTGGACCCTAGTAGACAGTACAGTAGTGGACCCTAGTAGACAGTACAGTAGTAGTGGAACCTAGTAGACAGTACAGTAGTAGTGGACCCTAGTAGACAGTACAGTAGTGGACCCTAGTAGACAGTACAGTAGTAGTGGACCTAGTAGACAGTACAGTAGTGGACCCTAGTAGACAGTACAGTAGTGGACCCTAGTAGACAGTACAGTAGTAGTGGACCCTAGTAGACAGTACAGTAGTGGACCCTAGTAGACAGTACAGTAGTGGACCCTAGTAGACAGTACAGTAGTAGTGGACCCTAGTAGACAGTACAGTAGTGGACCCTAGTAGACAGTACAGTAGTGGACCCTAGTAGACAGTACAGTAGTGGACCCTAGTAGACAGTACAGTAGTGGACCCTAGTAGACAGTACAGTAGTGGACCCTAGTAGACAGTACAGTAGTGGACCCTAGTAGACAGTACAGTAGTGGACCCTAGTAGACAGTACAGTAGTGGACCCTAGTAGACAGTACAGTAGTGGACCCTAGTAGACAGTACAGTAGTTGTGTGACCCTAGTAGACAGTACAGTAGTGGACCCTAGTAGACAGTACAGTAGTTGTGTGACCCTAGTAGACAGTACAGTAGTTGTGTGACCCTAGTAGACAGTACAGTAGTTGTGTGACCCTAGTAGACAGGACAATAGTGGACCCTAGTAGACAGGACAGTAGTGGACCCTAGTAGACAGTACAGTAGTGGACCCTAGTAGACAGTACAGTAGTGGACCCTAGTAGACAGTACAGTAGTGGACCCTAGTAGACAGTACAGTAGTGGACCCTAGTAGACAGTACAGTAGTGGACCCTAGTAGACAGTACAGTAGTGGACCCTAGTAGACAGTACAGTAGTGGACCCTAGTAGACAGTACAGTAGTGGACCCTAGTAGACAGTACAGTAGTGGACCCTAGTAGACAGTACAGTAGTGGACCCTAGTAGACAGTACAGTAGTTGTGTGACCCTAGTAGACAGTACAGTAGTGGACCTAGTAGACAGTACAGTAGTTGTGTGACCCTAGTAGACAGTACAGTAGTTGTGTGACCCTAGTAGACAGTACAGTAGTTGTGTGACCCTAGTAGACAGGACAGTAGTGGACCCTAGTAGACAGTACAGTAGTGGACCCTAGTAGACAGTACAGTAGTGGACCCTAGTAGACAGTACAGTAGTGGACCCTAGTAGACAGTACAGTAGTGGACCCTAGTAGACAGTACAGTAGTGGACCCTAGTAGACAGTACAGTAGTGGACCCTAGTAGACAGTACAGTAGTGGACCCTAGTAGACAGTACAGTAGTGGACCCTAGTAGACAGTACAGTAGTGGACCCTAGTAGACAGTACAGTAGTTGTGTGACCCTAGTAGACAGGACAGTAGTGGACCCTAGTAGACAGTACAGTAGTTGTGTGACCCTAGTAGACAGTACAGTAGTGGACCCTAGTAGACAGTACAGTAGTGGACCCTAGTAGACAGTACAGTAGTGGACCCTAGTAGACAGTACAGTAGTGGACCCTAGTAGACAGTACAGTAGTGGACCCTAGTAGACAGTACAGTAGTGGACCCTAGTAGACAGTACAGTAGTGGACCCTAGTAGACAGGACAGTAGTGGACCCTAGTAGACAGTACAGTAGTGGACCCTAGTAGACAGGACAGTAGTGGACCCTAGTAGACAGTACAGTAGTTGTGTGACCCTAGTAGACAGTACAGTAGTGGACCCTAGTAGACAGTACAGTAGTGGACCCTAGTAGACAGTACAGTAGTGGACCCTAGTAGACAGTACAGTAGTGGACCCTAGTAGACAGTACAGTAGTGGACCCTAGTAGACAGTACAGTAGTTGTGTGACCCTAGTAGACAGTACAGTAGTGGACCCTAGTAGACAGTACAGTAGTGGACCCTAGTAGACAGTACAGTAGTGGACCCTAGTAGACAGTACAGTAGTGGACCCTAGTAGACAGTACAGTAGTGGACCCTAGTAGACAGGACAGTAGTGGACCCTAGTAGACAGTACAGTAGTGGACCCTAGTAGACAGTACAGTAGTGGACCCTAGTAGACAGTACAGTAGTGGACCCTAGTAGACAGTACAGTAGTGGACCCTAGTAGACAGTACAGTAGTGGACCCTAGTAGACAGTACAGTAGTGGACCCTAGTAGACAGTACAGTAGTGGACCCTAGTAGACAGTACAGTAGTGGACCCTAGTAGACAGTACAGTAGTTGTGTGACCCTAGTAGACAGTACAGTAGTGGACCCTAGTAGACAGTACAGTAGTGGACCCTAGTAGACAGTACAGTAGTGGACCCTAGTAGACAGTACAGTAGTGGACCCTAGTAGACAGTACCCTAGCCCAGTAGTACCCAGGACCTCTATGAAGACTGGAAGTTGTGTTACTGTCATTCATTGATTTACTGATTGACTGCTTGATTGATAAATAGATTGATCATTTGATTGATCGATTGTTTAATTGGTTGATTGATTGGCTAGATGAGTTATTGATCGATTGTTTAATTGGTTGATTGATTGGCTAGATGAGTTATTGATCGATTGTTTAATTGGTTGATTGATTGGCTAGATGAGTTATTGATCGATTGTTTAATTGGTTGATTGATTGGCTAGATGAGTTATTGATCGATTGTTTAATTGGTTGATTGATTGGCTAGATGAGTTATTGATCGATTGTTTAATTGGTTGATTGATTGGCTAGATGAGTTATTGATCGATTGTTTAATTGGTTGATTGATTGGCTAGATGAGTTATTGATCGATTGTTTAATTGGTTGATTGATTGGCTAGATGAGTTATTGATCGATTGTTTAATTGGTTGATTGATTGGCTAGATGAGTTATTGATCGATTGTTTAATTGGTTGATTGATTGGCTAGATGAGTTATTGATCGATTGTTTAATTGGTTGATTGATTGGCTAGATGAGTTATTGATTGATTGTTTAATTGGTTGATTGATTGGCTAGATGAGTTATTGATCGATTGTTTAATTGGTTGATTGATTGGCTAGATGAGTTATTGATCGATTGTTTAATTGGTTGATTGATTGGCTAGATGAGTTATTGATCGATTGTTTAATTGGTTGATTGATTGGCTAGATGAGTTATTGATCGATTGTTTAATTGGTTGATTGATTGGCTAGATGAGTTATTGATCGATTGTTTAATTGGTTGATTGATTGGCTAGATGAGTTATTGATCGATTGTTTAATTGGTTGATTGATTGGCTAGATGAGTTATTGATCGATTGTTTAATTGGTTGATTGATTGGCTAGATGAGTTATTGATCGATTGTTTAATTGGTTGATTGATTGGCTAGATGAGTTATTGATCGATTGTTTAATTGGTTGATTGATTGGCTAGATGAGTTATTGATCGATTGTTTAATTGGTTGATTGATTGGCTAGATGAGTTATTGATCGATTGTTTAATTGGTTGATTGATTGGCTAGATGAGTTATTGATCGATTGTTTAATTGGTTGATTGATTGGCTAGATGAGTTATTGATCGATTGTTTAATTGGTTGATTGATTGGCTAGATGAGTTATTGATCGATTGTTTAATTGGTTGATTGATTGGCTAGATGAGTTATTGATCGATTGTTTAATTGGTTGATTGATTGGCTAGATGAGTTATTGATTGATTGTTTAATTGGTTGATTGATTGGCTAGATGAGTTATTGATCGATTGTTTAATTGGTTGATTGATTGGCTAGATGAGTTATTGATTGATTGTTTAATTGGTTGATTGATTGGCTAGATGAGTTATTGATCGATTGTTTAATTGGTTGATTGATTGGCTAGATGAGTTATTGATCGATTGTTTAATTGGTTGATTGATTGGCTAGATGAGTTATTGATCGATTGTTTAATTGGTTGATTGATTGGCTAGATGAGTTATTGATCGATTGTTTAATTGGTTGATTGATTGGCTAGATGAGTTATTGATCGATTGTTTAATTGGTTGATTGATTGGCTAGATGAGTTATTGATCGATTGTTTAATTGGTTGATTGATTGGCTAGATGAGTTATTGATCGATTGTTTAATTGGTTGATTGATTGGCTAGATGAGTTATTGATCGATTGTTTAATTGGTTGATTGATTGGCTAGATGAGTTATTGATTGATTGTTTAATTGGTTGATTGATTGGCTAGATGAGTTATTGATTGATTGTTTAATTGGTTGATTGATTGGCTAGATGAGTTATTGATCGATTGTGTAATTGGTTGATTGATTGGCTAGATGAGTTATTGATCGATTGTTTAATTGGTTGATTGATTGGCTAGATGAGTTATTGATCGATTGTTTAATTGGTTGATTGATTGGCTAGATGAGTTATTGATCGATTGTTTAATTGGTTGATTGATTGGCTAGATGAGTTATTGATCGATTGTGTAATTGGTTGATTGATTGGCTAGATGAGTTATTGATCGATTGTTTAATTGGTTGATTGATTGGCTAGATGAGTTATTGATCGATTTAATTTGGTTAATTTGTTGTTTTCTCCTCAGGCCGGTGGAGAGGCTGGTGTTGTCGTGGAAACGTAATGGGCGTCGGCTGGCCAGTGGAGTGGGCGTGTTCGGTCGTCGCCTGACCCTCTCTAGCCCCTCCCTGTCGGACGGGGGCGTGTACGTGTGTGAGGCGTCGCTTCTCAACTCCACCACCAGACCCACCGAGGCCCGGGCCCATCTCACTGTACTGGGTACGACACAGCTCACTGTACTGGGTACAAAACACACCTCACTGTACTGGGTACGACACAGCTCACTGTACTGGGTACAAAACACACCTCACTGTACTGGGTACGACACAGCTCACTGTACTGGGTACAAAACACACCTCACTGTACTGGGTACAAAACACACCTCACTGTACTGGGTACGACACAGCTCACTGTACTGGGTACAAAACACACCTCACAGTACTGGGTACAAAACACACCTCACTGTACTGGGTACAAAACACACCTCACTGTACTGGGTACAAAACACACCTCACTGTACTGGGAACAAAACACACCTCACTGTACTGGGTACAAAACACACCTCACTGTACTGGGTACAAACACACCTCACTGTACTGGGAACAAAACACACCTCACTGTACTGGGTACGACACATCTCACTGTACTGGGAACAAAACACACCTCACTGTACTGGGAACAAAACACACCTCACTGTACTGGGTACAAAACACACCTCACTGTACTGGGAACAAAACACACCTCACTGTACTGGGTACGACACAGCTCACTGTACTGGGTACAAAACACACCTCACTGTACTGGGAACAAAACACACCTTACTGGGTACGACACAGCTCCATGGTTCTGTTATAACACATTCTCCATGGTTCCTGTCTGTTATAACACATTCTCCATGGTTCTGTTATAACACATTCTCCATGGTTCCTGTCTGTTATAACACATTCTCCATGGTTCCTGTCTGTTATAACCCATTCTCCATGGTTCCTGTCTATTATAACACATTCTACATGGTTCCTGTCTTTTATAACACATTCTCCATGGTTCTGTTATAACACATTCTCCATGGTTCCTGTCTGTTATAACACATTCTCCATGGTTCCTGTCTGTTATAACACATTCTCCATGGTTCTGTTATAACACATTCTCCATGGTTCTGTTATAACCCATTCTCCATGGTTCCTGTCTGTTATAACACATTCTCCATGGTTCCTGTCTGTTATAACCCATTCTCCATGGTTCCTGTCTGTTATAACACATTCTCCATGGTTCCTGTCTGTTATAACACATTCTCCATGGTTCCTGTCTGTTATAACACATTCTCCATGGTTCCTGTCTGTTATAACACATTCTCCATGGTTCCTGTCTGTTATAACACATTCTCCATGGTTCTGTTATAACACATTCTCCATGGTTCCTGTCTGTTATAACACATTCTCCATGGTTCTGTTATAACACATTCTCCATGGTTCCTGTCTGTTATAACACATTCTCCATGGTTCTGTTATAACACATTCTCCATGGTTCCTGTCTGTTATAACCCATTCTCCATGGTTCTGTTATAACACATTCTCCATGGTTCCTGTCTGTTATAACACATTCTCCATGGTTCCTGTCTGTTATAACACATTCTCCATGGTTCCTGTCTGTTATAACACATTCTCCATGGTTCTGTTATAACACATTCTCCATGGTTCCTGTCTGTTATAACACATTCTCCATGGTTCCTGTCTGTTATAACACATTCTCCATGGTTCCTGTCTGTTATAACACATTCTCCATGGTTCCTGTCTGTTATAACACATTCTCCATGGTTCCTGTCTGTTATAACCCATTCTCCATGGTTCCTGTCTGTTATAACACATTCTCCATGGTTCCTGTCTGTTATAACACATTCTCCATGGTTCTGTTATAACCCATTCTCCATGGTTCTGTTATAACACATTCTCCATGGTTCCTGTCTGTTATAACCCATTCTCCATGGTTCCTGTCTGTTATAACACATTCTCCATGGTTCTGTTATAACACATTCTCCATGGTTCCTGTCTGTTATAACACATTCTCCATGGTTCTGTTATAACACATTCTCCATGGTTCCTGTCTGTTATAACACATTCTCCATGGTTCCTGTCTGTTATAACACATTCTCCATGGTTCCTGTCTGTTATAACACATTCTCCATGGTTCCTGTCTGTTATAACACATTCTCCATGGTTCCTGTCTGTTATAACACATTCTCCATGGTTCCTGTCTGTTATAACACATTCTCCATGGTTCCTGTCTGTTATAACACATTCTCCATGGTTCTGTTATAACCCATTCTCCATGGTTCTGTTATAACACATTCTCCATGGTTCCTGTCTGTTATAACACATTCTCCATGGTTCCTGTCTGTTATAACACATTCTCCATGGTTCTGTTATAACACATTCTCCATGGTTCCTGTCTGTTATAACACATTCTCCATGGTTCTGTTATAACACATTCTCCATGGTTCCTGTCTGTTATAACACATTCTCCATGGTTCTGTTATAACACATTCTCCATGGTTCTGTTATAACACATTCTCCATGGTTCCTGTCTGTTATAACACATTCTCCATGGTTCTGTTATAACACATTCTCCATGGTTCCTGTCTGTTATAACACATTCTCCATGGTTCTGTTATAACACATTCTCCATGGTTCCTGTCTGTTATAACACATTCTCCATGGTTCTGTTATAACACATTCTCCATGGTTCTGTTATAACACATTCTCCATGGTTCTGTTATAACACATTCTCCATGGTTCTGTTATAACACATTCTCCATGGTTCCTGTCTGTTATAACACATTCTCCATGGTTCCTGTCTGTTATAACACATTCTCCATGGTTCTGTTATAACACATTCTCCATGGTTCCTGTCTGTTATAACACATTCTCCATGGTTCCTGTCTGTTATAACACATTCTCCATGGTTCCTGTCTGTTATAACACATTCTCCATGGTTCTGTTATAACACATTCTCCATGGTTCTGTTATAACACATTCTCCATGGTTCTGTTATAACACATTCTCCATGGTTCTGTTATAACACATTCTCCATGGTTCTGTTATAACACATTCTCCATGGTTCCTGTCTGTTATAACACATTCTCCATGGTTCCTGTCTGTTATAACACATTCTCCATGGTTCTGTTATAACACATTCTCCATGGTTCTGTTATAACACATTCTCCATGGTTCCTGTCTGTTATAACACATTCTCCATGGTTCTGTTATAACACATTCTCCATGGTTCCTGTCTGTTATAACACATTCTCCATGGTTCCTGTCTGTTATAACACATTCTCCATGGTTCTGTTATAACACATTCTCCATGGTTCCTGTCTGTTATAACACATTCTCCATGGTTCTGTTATAACACATTCTCCATGGTTCTGTTATAACACATTCTCCATGGTTCCTGTCTGTTATAACACATTCTCCATGGTTCCTGTCTGTTATAACACATTCTCCATGGTTCTGTTATAACACATTCTCCATGGTTCCTGTCTGTTATAACACATTCTCCATGGTTCCTGTCTGTTATAACACATTCTCCATGGTTCCTGTCTGTTATAACCCATTCTCCATGGTTCCTGTCTGTTATAACACATTCTCCGTGGTTCCTGTCTGTTATAACACATTCTCCATGGTTCCTGTCTGTTATAACACATTCTCCATGGTTCTGTTATAACACATTCTCCATGGTTCTGTTATAACACATTCTCCATGGTTCCTTCTGTTATAACACATTCTCCATGGTTCCTGTCTGTTATAACACATTCTCCATGGTTCTGTTATAACACACACACACACACACACACACACACACACACACACACACACACACACACACACACACACACACACACACACACACACACACACACACACACACACACACACACACACACACACACACCTCCACATTTAAAGCACCTCAACCAGACACAGCCCACGTCTGTGTGTGTGTTGTGTGTGTGTGTCTGTGTCTGTGTCTGTGTCTGTGTCTGTGTCTGTGTCTGTGTCTGTGTCTGTGTGTGTGTGTGTGTGTGTGTGTGTGTGTGTGTGTGTGTGTGTGTGTGTGTGTGTGTGTGTGTGTGTGTGTGTGTGTGGTATGGTAAACACACACAAGATGATTGATGAAGATCAACTTTTTTTTTGATGTGTTACTCAATAGCTTTTGATGCTTCATGATTGCTGAGCTGATGCTGAGGGAGAGGTTGGTTTGCGCCAGAAGTACGCCAGTGCATATTTATTCTCCATCGCTCTATTCTCTCTCTTCTCTCTATCATCTCTCCTTTCTTCTCTCTATCATCTCTCTTCTCTCTGTCATCTCTCTATTCTCTCTATCATCTATCTTCTCTCTGTCATCTCTCTATTCTCTCTGTCATCTATCTTCTCTCTGTCATCTCTCTATTCTCTCTATCATCTATCTTCTCTCTGTCATCTCTCTATTCTCTCTATCATCTATCTTCTCTCTATCATCTCTCCTCTCTTCTCTCTATCATCTCTCTTCTCTCTGTCATCTCTCTATTCTCTCTATCATCTATCTTCTCTCTATCATCTCTCCTCTCTTCTCTCTATCATCTATCTTCTCTCTATCATCTCTATCATCTCTCTTCTCTCTATCATCTCTCTTCTCTCTATCATCTCTCCTCTCTTCTCTCTATCATCTCTCTTCTCTCTATCATCTCTCTTCTCTCTATCATCTCTCTCTCTTCTCTCTATCATCTATCTTCTCTCTATCATCTCTCTTCTCTCTATCATCTCTCTCTTCTCTTCTCTCTATCATCTATCTTCTCTCTATCATCTCTCCTCTCTTCTCTCTATCATCTATCTTCTCTCTATCATCTCTCCTCTCTTCTCTCTATCATCTATCTCTATTATCATCTATCTTCTCTCTCATCTCTCTATCATCTCTCATCTCTCTTCTCTCTATCATCTATCTTCTCTCTATATCATCTTCTCTTATCTCTTCTCTCTATCATCTCTCTTCTCTCTCTTTTCTCTATCATCTATCTTCTCTCTATCATCTCTCTCTTCTCTCTATCATCTATCTTCTCTCTATCATCTATCTTCTCTCTATCATCTCTCTATTCTCTCTATTCTCTCTATCATCTATCTTCTCTCTATCATCTCTATCATCTCTCTTCTCTCTATCATCTATCTTCTCTCTATCATCTATCTTCTCTCTATCATCTCTCCTCTCTTCTCTCTATCATCTCTCTATTCTCTCTATTCTCT
>NW_025746744.1:82500-90229 GCF_021184085.1 Oncorhynchus gorbuscha
AGGGAGAAGGTCTCCGGAAATGGTCTGGAGAAGAGGGGAGGGGATAGATCTGCGGGCTGCCGGCTTGCTGCGGTCTGCGGGCGGTTCTAATAATAAATCAAGATCATCCCAGGGGCCGTAAAAAACCTTCTCGCGGGCCGGATGTGGCCCGGGCCTTGACTCTGACATATGTGCTCTACAACAACATCTCCTGGGTACATTCTGTCTTTGAGCAAGGCAGGTAACCCTCTACAACAACATCTCCCTGGGTACATTATGTCCCTGAGCAAGGCTGTGTGTGTGTGTGTGTGTGTGTGTGTGTGTGTGTGTGTGTGTGTGTGTGTGTGTGTGTGTGTGTGTGTGTGTGTGTGTGTGTGTGTGTGTGTGTGTGTGTGTGTGTGTGTGTGTGTGTGTGTGTGTGTGTGTGTGTGTGTGTGTGTGTGTGTGTGTGTGTGTGTGTGTGTGTGTGTGTGTGTGTGTGTGTGTGTGTGTGTGTGTGTGTGTGTGTGAAGGTTCCCAGCTCCTGGCCAGTGGGACAGTCCAGATTCCCAGGTTCACCCTGCTGGAGTCAGGTGGTCTGCTGGTTGAGCCAATCAGGATGGAAGATTCTGGCGACTACACCTGTACAGCCGCTAGCGCAGACGGATCCATCAACGCTACGGCCACTCTCACTGTCTGGAGTAAGATACACACACACACACACACACACACACACACACACACACACACACACACACACACACACACACACACACACACACACACACACACACACACACACACACACACACACACACACAAAGAGACGCAAGCACACACACACACACACACACACACACACACACACACACACACACACACACACACACACACACACACACACACACACACACACACACACACACACACACACACACACACACACACACACACAAAGAGACGCAAGCACACACACACACACACACACACACACACACACACACACACACACACACACACACACACACACACACACACACACACACACACACACACACACACACACACACACACACAAAGAGACGCAAGCACACACACACACACACACACACACACACACACACACACACACACACACACACACACACACACAGAGACGCACATACACAACTCTCAGTATGGTTTCTAATAAATTGACCAATCAGACAAGCTCAGAACACTGCCCTCATCTCATCGGTCCAATCACATGACCCGGAACACTGCTATGCCAGATCGACAGGCTCTGTTATTGAGACGGGGTTGGCTAGTTGTGTGATCAGCTGATGATTGGCTGGTTGTGTGATCAGCTGATGATTGGCTGGTTGTGTGATCAGCTGATGATTGGCTGGTTGTGTGGTCAGCTGATGATTGGCTGGTTGTGTGATCAGCTGATGACTGGCTGGTTGTGTGGTCAGCTGATGATTGGCTGGTTGTGTGGTCAGCTGATGATTGGCTGGTTGTGTGATCAGCTGATGATTGGCTGGTTGTGTGGTCAGCTGATGATTGGCTGGTTTTGTGGTCAGCTGATGACTGGCTGGTTGTGTGGTCAGCTGATGATTGGCTGGTTGTGTGGTCAGCTGATGATTGGCTAGTTGTGTGGTCAGCTGATGATTGTCTGGTTGTGTGGTCAGCTGATGACTGGCTGATTTTGTGGTCAGCTGATGACTGGCTGGTTGTGTGGTCAGCTGATGATTGGCTGGTTGTGTGGTCAGCTGATGATTGGCTGGTTGTGTGGTCAGCTGATGACTGGCTGATTTTGTGGTCAGCTGATGATTGGCTGGTTGTGTGGTCAGCTGATGACTTTGATTGAAAAGATGGACTTGATTTAGTTCTGGTTAAGTCCGGTTTGGTTTGGATCAGATACAAGTTTAGAAACATCCTCTCCTCTCTAATAGTACACTAACTGACCTCCTAATGGTTCACTAACTGACCTCCTAATAGTATACTAACTGACCTCCTAATGGTTCACTAACTGACCTCCTAATGGTATACTAACTGACCTCCTAATGGTATACTAACTGACCTCCTAATGGTATACTAACTGACCTCCTAATGGTATACTAACTGACCTCCTAATGGTATACTAACTGACCTCCTAATAGTATACTAACTGACCTCCTAATGGTATACTAACTGACCTCCTAATGGTATACTAACTGACCTCCTAATGGTACACTAACTGACCTCCTAATGGTATACTAACTGACCTCCTAATGGTATACTAACTGACCTCCTAATAGTATACTAACTGACCTCCTAATGGTATACTAACTGATCTCCTAATGGTCTACTAACTGACCTCCTAATGGTATACTAACTGACCTCCTAATAGTATACTAACTGACCTCCTAATGGTATACTAACTGACCTCCTAATGGTATACTAACTGAACTCCTAATGGTATACTAACTGACCTCCTAATAGTATACTAACTGACCTCCTAATGGTATACTAACTGACCTCCTAATGGTATACTAACTGACCTCCTAATGGTATACTAACTGACCTCCTAATGGTATACTAACTGACCTCCTAATGGTATACTAACTGACCTCCTAATGGTATACTAACTGACCTCCTAATGGTATACTAACTGACCTCCTAATGGTACACTAACTGACCTCCTAATGGTATACTAACTGACCTCCTAATGGTATACTAACTGATCTCCTACCTAATAACATATACTAACTGACCTCCTAATAGTATACTAACTGATCCTAATGGTATACTAACTGACCTCCTAATGGTATACTAACTGACCTCCTAATGGTATACTAACTGACCTCCTAATGGTATACTAACTGACCTCCTAATGGTATACTAACTGACCTCCTAATGGTACACTAACTGACCTCCTAATGGTATACTAACTGACCTCCTAATGGTATACTAACTGACCTCCTACCCAATAACATCTAATAGTACACTAACTGACCTCCTAATGGTATACTAACTGACCTCCTAATGGTATACTAACTGACCTCCTAATGGTATACTAACTGACCTCCTAATGGTATACTAACTGACCTTCTAATAGTATACTAACTGACCTCCTAATGGTACACTAACTGACCTCCTAATGGTATACTAACTGACCTCCTAATGGTATACTAACTGACCTAACATCTAATAGTATACTAACTGACCTCCTAATGGTATACTAACTGACCTCCTAATGGTATACTAACTGACCTCCTAATGGTACACTAACTGACCTCCTAATAGTATACTAACTGACCTCCTAATGGTATACTAACTGACCTTCTAATAGTATACTAACTGACCTCCTAATGGTATACTAACTGACCTCCTAATGGTATACTAACTGACCTCCTAATGGTATACTAACTGACCTCCTAATGGTATACTAACTGACCTCCTAATGGTATACTAACTGACCTCCTAATGGTATACTAACTGACCTCCTAATGGTATACTAACTGACCTCCTAATGGTATACTAACTGACCTCCTAATGGTATACTAACTGACCTCCTAATGGTATACTAACTGACCTCCTAATGGTATACTAACTGACCTCCTATTCTGACACAAATAGTGTCCAAACTGAAACTCTAGATTTGGCTTGTCGTCCAAACCCCCAGAAGTGACCTCTGGTTGGTCAGGCCGTCCCTATGGGAGAAATGAATGGAGAGGTGCCCTCTGGTTGGTCGGGCCGTCCCTATGGGAGAAATGAATGGAGAGGTGCCCTCTGGTTGGTTGGGCCGTCCCTATGGGAGAAATGAATGGAGAGGTGACCTCTGGTTGGTTGGGCCGTCCCTATGGGAGAAATGAATGGAGAGGAGACCTCTGGTTGGTCAGGCCCTCCCTATGGGAGAAATGAATGGAGAGGTGCCCTCTGGTTGGTCGGGCCGTCCCTATGGGAGAAATGAATGGAGAGGTGACCTCTGGTTGGTCAGGCCGTCCCTATGGGAGAAATGAATGGAGAGGTGACCTCTGGTTGGTCGGGCCGTCCCTATGGGAGAAATGAATGGAGAGGTGCCCTCTGGTTGGTTGGGCCGTCCCTATGGGAGAAATGAATGGAGAGGTGCCCTCTGGTTGGTCAGGCCGTCCCTATGGGAGAAATGAATGGAGAGGAGACCTCTGGTTGGTTGGGCCGTCCCTATGGGAGAAATGAATGGAGAGGTGCCCTCTGGTTGGTCAGGCCGTCCCTATGGGAGAAATGAATGGAGAATGAAGATAGTTGGAATAAACACTGAAAATGAGGTGTGATATCGTTTTGTTCTATGAGATAATATCATGATGATGATGACCCCCTTAACCTCTGACCTCTCTCTGCAGTTCGTACATTCATCTCCGTCCCGCCGGTGGACCAGAGGGTCATCAAGGGAACCACGGCAACCCTGGACTGTAACGCTACACACGACCCCAGGATCAACATCAGGTAGGGGAGGGTGTCCGTATGCTAACATGATTCTGTATCTCTGTAGTTTCCAGTGTGGTGCAGTACCCCTCCAGCTCAGCGGGGGCAGAGTTGCTGTATGTTAACATGATTCTGTATCTTTATAGTTTCCAGTGTAGTGCAGTACCCCTCCAGCCCAGCGGGGGCAGAGTGTCTGTATGTTAACATGGTTCTGTATCTCTGTAGTTTCCAGTGTGGTGCAGTACCACTCCAGCCCAGCGGGGGCAGAGTGTCTCTATGTTAACATGGTTCTGTATCTCTGTAGTTTCCAGTGGCAGCGTGGAGCAGTACCCCTCCAGCCCAGCGGGGGCAGAGTGTCTATGTTAACATGGTTCTGTATCTCTGTAGTTTCCAGTGGCAGCGTGGAGCAGTACCCCTCCAGCCCAGCGGGGGCAGAGTGTCTATATTGTCTGGTTCTCTGACCATCAGCCAGACTTGGTCAGGCGACATAGGAGACTATACCTGCACTGTGACATCACAGGCCGGGAACCAATCACGCTCCGCACGCCTCGAAGTCATGTGAGTTACACAAATAACTTGGGACTTCAAACTGCCACACTCTGAATCCCACATCCCCACCCCTTCCCCTCAGGCCTCGCCCCTCCATTTGCGTGTTCGCTCATGCCTCCGCCATATGCAATAGTAACTCAAAGCTGAGGGAGAACCAGGAGAGGGAGAGGAGAGGGGGATGAGATGAGAGGGGAGGGGGATAAGAGGAGAAGAGAGAGGAGGAGAGGAGAGGGGAATAAGAGGAGATGGGGATGAGAGGAGAGGAGAGGAGAGGAGAGACGAGACGAGACGAGAGATGAGACGAGACGAGAGACGAGACGAGAGGGGTATAAGATGAGAGGGGAGGGGGAGAAGGGAGAGAGAGGAGGAGAAGAGGGGAATAAGAGGAGAGGAGAAGGAGAGGGGAATAAGAGGAGAGGGAGGAGAGGAGAGGAGAGGAGAGGAGAGGAGAGGAGATGAGAGAGAGAGGAGGGGGATGCGAGGGGAGGGGAGGAGGAGGAGGAGAGGAGATGGGGATGAGAGGGGAGGGGAGGAGGAGGAGAGGGAGAGGAGAGGTGAGGGGGATGAGAGGGGAGGGGAGGAGGAGGAGAGGAGAGGAGAGGTGAGGGGGATGAGAGGGGAGGGAGGAGGAGGGAGGAGAGGAGAGGTGAGGTGGATGAGAGGAGATGAGAGGAGAGAGGGATAAGAGGGAGGAGAGAGGAGAGGAGAGGGGAAGAGAAGAGAGGGGAGGGTAGAGGGGGAGAAGGAGGAGAGGAGAGGAGGGGGAGAGGACGGGAGGAGGAGAGGAGAGGAGAGGGGGATGTCTCTCTCTCCATCTCTCTGTCCCTCTCTCCAACTCTGTCTCTCTCTTCATCTCTCTGTCCCTTTCTCAAACTCTCTGTCTCTCTCCATCTCTCTGTCCCTCTCTCCAACTCTCTGTCACTCTCTCCAACTCTCTGTCCCTCTCTCCAACTCTCTGTCTCTCTCTACATCTCTCTGTCCCTCTCTCCATCTCTCTGTCTCTCTGTCTCTCTCTCCATCTCTCTGTCCCTCTCTACATCTCTCAGTCCCTCTCTACATCTCTCAGTCCCTCTCTACATCTCTCTGTCCCTCTCTACATCTCTCTGTCCCTCTCTACATCTCTCTGTCTCTCTCTCCATCTCTCTGTCTCTCTCTACATCTCTCTGTCTCTCTCTCCATCTCTCTGTCCCTCATCTCTCTGTCCCTCTACATCTCTCTGCTCTCCCTCTCTCCATCTCCCTGTCCCTCTCTCCATCTCTCTGTCCTCTCTCCATCTCTCCAACTCTCTGTCCCTCTCTCTGTCCCTCTCTCCATCTCTCTGTCCCTCTCTCCATCTCTCTGTCCCTCTCCATCTCTCTGTCCTCTCTCCATCTCTCTGTCTCTCTGTCTCTCTCCATCTCTCTCTCTGTCCATCCTCTCTCCACACTCTGTCCCTCTCTACATCTCTCTGTCTCTCTCTCCATTTCTCTGTCCCTCCTCCATCTCCTCTCTCTCTGTCCCTCTCTCCATCTCTCTGTCCCTCTCTCCATCTCTCTGTCCACTCTCTCCATCTCTCTGTCTCTCTCCATCTCTCAACCCTCAAATCTGTCTAATATATCACATGCCTTCACATAATGATCAAATAATAGAAAGTAATATTGTCTTTTTCCCCCTCTCTCCCTCCCTCTCTCTACCTCCCTCCACCTCCCCTCTCTCCCTCCTCTCTCTCCCTCCCTCCCTCTCTCTCTACCCCCTCCACCTCCCCCTCTCTCCCTCTCTCCCTCCCCTCTCTCCCTCCCCCTCTCTCCCTCCCTCCACCTCCCTATCCTCCCCTCTCTCTCCTCCCCTCTCTCTCCTTCCCTCTCTCCCCTCTCTCCTCCCCTCTCTCTCCTCCCCCTCTCCCCCTCCTGTCCCACAGTGAGCTCCCCCACTCCCCCAGGTCTCTGTCTGTGTCTCTGAATGATTCAGACAGCCGTTCAGTTCTTCTCTCCTGGGTCAGACCCTTCGATGGAAACTCTCCTCTTCTACACTACATACTGGAGCTGTCTGAGAACAGTGAGTTTCTGCTCTGCATCTGTTAGTTGTAGAGTGGAGGTCTGTTAGTGGTAGAGTGGAGGTCTGTTAGTGGTAGAGTGGAGTTCTGTTTAGAGTGGAGGTCTGTTAGTGGTAGAGTGGAGGTCTGTTAGTGGTAGAGTGGAGGTCTGTTTAGAGTGGAGGTCTGTTAGTGGTAGAGTGGAGGTCTGTTAGTGGTAGAGTGGAGGTCTGTTTAGAGTGGAGGTCTGTTAGTGGTAGAGTGGTAGAGTGGAGGTCTGTTAGTGGTAGAGTGGAGGTCTGTTTAGAGTGGAGGTCTGTTAGTGGTAGAGTGGAGGTCTGTTAGTGGTAGAGTGGAGGTCTGTTAGTGGTAGAGTGGAGGTCTGTTAGTGGTAGAGTGGAGGTCTGTTAGGGGTAGAGTGGAGGTCTGTTAGTGGTAGAGTGGAGGTCTGTTTAGAGTGGAGGTCTGTTAGTGGTAGAGTGGAGGTCTGTTTAGAGGTAGAGTGGAGGTCTGTTAGTGGTAGAGTGGAGGTCTGTTAGTGGTAGAGTGGAGGTCTGTTAGGGGTAGAGTGGAGGTCTGTTAGGGGTAAAGTGGAGGTCTGTTAGTGGTAGAGTGGAGGTCTGTTTAGAGTGGAGGTCTGTTAGTGGTAGAGTGGAGGTCTGTTTAGAGGTAGAGTGGAGGTCTGTTAGTGGTAGAGTGGAGTCTGTTAGTGGTAGAGTGGAGGTCTGTTAGAGGTAGAGTGGAGGTCTGTAAGAGAGAGGTAGGTAGGAAGAAACGGAGGGAGAG
>NW_025746745.1:0-32500 GCF_021184085.1 Oncorhynchus gorbuscha
CACCTTCCGTTCTGTCAACAACACACACCACACACTGTCTCACACCTAGAGCACCTTCCGTTCTGTCAACAACACACACCACACACTGTCCCACACCTAGAGCACCTTCCGTTCTGTCAACAACACACACCACACACTGTCTCACACCTAGAGCACCTTCCGTTCTGTCAACAACACACACCACACACTGTCCCACACCTAGAGCACCTTCCGTTCTGTCAACAACACACACCACACACTGTCCCACACCTAGAGCACCTTCCGTTCTGTCAACAACACACACCACACACTGTCTCACACCTAGAGCACCTTCCGTTCTGTCAACAACACACACCACACACTGTCCCACACCTAGAGCACCTTCCGTTCTGTCAACAACACACACCACACACTGTCCCACACCTAGAGCACCTTCCGTTCTGTCAACAACACACACCACACACTGTCCCACACCTAGAGCACCTTCCGTTCTGTCAACAACACACACCACACACTGTCCCACACCTAGAAAGTACCTTCGCTTCTGTTACACACCACACTGTCCACACCTAGACACTCTGCTTGTCACACACACACACACTGTCCCACACCTGGAGCACCTTCCGTTCTGTCAAACAACACACACCACACACTGTCCACACCTGGAGCACCTTTCCGTTCTGTCCAACAAACACACACCACACACTGTCCCACACCTGGAGCGCACCTTCCGTTCTGTCAACAAACACACACCACACACTGTCCCACCTAGAGTACTCTTCTGTTTTTGTCAACAACACATACCACACACTGTCCCACACCTAGAGTACCTTTCCGTTTCTGTCAACAACACACACACACACTGTCCACACCTAGAGTACCTTCCGTTTCTGTCAACAACACACACCACACACTGTCCCGCACCTAGAGTACCTTCCTGCTCTTGTCAACAAATAATTACACCACACACTGTCCCGCACCTGGAGTACCTTCTGCTCTGTCAACAAATACACCACACACACTGTCCTACCTAGAGGCTGTCATCAGTCATTAATTGCCACACTGGGTTCCGACAGCACACACCACACACTGTCCCACACCTAGAGCACCTTCCGTTCTGTCAACAACACACACCACACACTGTCCCACACCTAGAGCACCTTCCGTTCTGTCAACAACACACACCACACACTGTCCCACACCTAGAGCACCTTCCTGTTCTGTCAACAACACACACCACACACTGTCCCACACCTAGAGCACCTTCCGTTCTGTCAACAACACACACCACACACTGTCCCACACCTAGAGCACCTTCCGTTCTGTCAACAACACACACCACACACTGTCCCACACCTAGAGCACCTTCCGTTCTGTCAACAACACACACCACACACTGTCTCACACCTAGAGCACCTTCCGTTCTGTCAACAACACACACCACACACTGTCCCACACCTAGAGCACCTTCCGTTCTGTCAACAACACACACCACACACTGTCCCACACCTAGAGCACCTTCCGTTCTGTCAACAACACACACCACACACTGTCCCACACCTAGAGCACCTTCCGTTCTGTCAACAACACACACCACACACTGTCTTGCCACCTAGAGCAATTTTCCGTTTCTGTCAACAAATACACACCACACACTGTCCTGCCAATTTCCAGAGTAATTTTCCGTTTCTGTCAACAAATACACACCAAGGCCACTGTCCTGGCCACCCAGAGCACTCGTTTCTGTCAACAACAACACACACCACACACTGTCCCACACCTAGAGCACCTTCTCCGTTTCTGTCAAACACACACCACACACTGTCCCACACCTAGAGCACCTTCCGCTCTGTCAACAACACACACCACACTGTCCCACACCTAGAGCACCTTCCGTCTGTCAACAACACACACCACACACTGTCTGACACCTAGAGCACCTTCCGTTCTGTCAACAACACACACCACACTGTCTCACACCTAGAGCACCTTCCGTCTGTCAACAACACACACCACACACTGTCCCACACCTAGAGCACCTTCCGTTCTGTCAACAACACACACCACACATTAAGTCCTACACCTAGAGCACTTCCGGCTCTGTCAACAACACACACACACTGTCTCACACCTGGAGCACTCGTTCTGTCAACAACACACACCACACTGTCCCACACCTAGAGCACCTTCCGTTCTGTCAACACACCTAGAGCACTTCTTTCTTTTCTGACCACACACTGTCTCACACCTAGAGCACCTTCCGTTTGTCAACAACACACACCACACACTGTCCCACACCTAGAGCACCTTCCGTTCTGTCAACAACACACACCACACACTGTCCCTCACCTAGAGCACCTTCCGTTTCTGTCAACAAACACACACCACACACTGTCCCACACCTAGAGCACCTTCCGTTCTGTCAACAACACACACCACACACTGTCCACACCTAGAGCACTTCCGTTCTGTCAACAACACACACCACACACTGTCTCACACCTAGAGCACCTTCCGTTCTTGTCAACGACAGCCACACCCACACACTGTCCCACACCTGGAGAGCACCTTCCGCTCTGTCAACAACACACACCACACACTGTCCACACCTGGAGCACCTTCCGTTCTGTCAACAACACACACCACACACTGTCCCACACCTAGAGGCACCTTCCGTTCTGTCAACAACACACACCACACACTGTCTCACACCTCCAGAGCACCTTCCGTTCTGTCAACAACACACACCACACACTGTCTCAGACCTAGGGCACCTTCCGTTCTGTCAACAACACACACACCACACTGTCCACCTAGAGCACCTTCCGTTCTGTCAACAACACACACCACACACTGTCTCACACCTAGAGCACCTTCCGTTTGTCAACAACACACACCACACACTGTCCCACACCTAGAGCACTCTCCGTTCTGTCAACAACACACACACACTGTCCCACACCTAGGCACCTTCCGTTCTGTCAACAACACACACCACACTGTCCCACACCTAGAGCACCTTCCGTTCTGTCAACAACACACACCACACACTGTCCCAGACCTAGAGCACCTTCCGTTCTGTCAACAACACACACCACACTGTCCCACACCTAGAGCACCTTCCGTTCTGTCAACAAATATCATCACCCACACACTGTCTCACACCTAGAGCACCTTCCTGCTCTGTCAACAACACACACCTCACACACTGTCTCACACCTAGAGCACTGGCTCTGGTCAACAACACCACACACTGTCCCACACCTAGAGCACCTTCCGTTCTGTCAACAACACACACCACACACTGTCCCACACCTAGAGCACCTTCCGTTCTGTCAACAACACACACCACACACTGTCTCACACCTAGAGCACCTTCCTCCGTTCTGTCAACAACACACACCACACACTGTCCCACACCTAGAGCACTCCGTTCTGTCAACAACACACACCACACACTGTCTCACACCTAGAGCACCTTCCGTCTCTGTCAACAACACACACCACACACTGTCCCACACCTAGAGCACTTCGTTTGTCAACAACACACCACACACTGTCCCACACCTAGAGCACCTTCCGTTTGTCAACAACACACCACACACTGTCCCACACCCAGAGCACCTTCCCGCTCTGTCAACAACACACACCATTACCACTGTCCCACACCTAGAGCACCTTCCGTCTCTGTCAACACACACCACACACTGTCTCACACCTAGAGCACCTTCCGTTCTGTCAACAACACACACTACACACTGTCCCACACCTAGAGCACCTTCCCCGTTCTGTCAACAACACACACCACACACTGTCTCACACCTAGAGCACCTTCCGTTATGTCAACAACACACACCACACACTGTCCCACACCTCAACAACACACACCACACAGAGCACCTTCCTCGTTCTGTCAACAACACACACCACACACTGTCTCACACCCTAGAGCACCTTCCGTTCTGTCAACAACACACACCACACACTGTCCCACACCTAGAGCACCTTCCGCTTCTGTCAACAACCACACACTGTCCACACCTAGAGCACTGTCCACACCACACACTGTCCCACACCCAGAGCACCTTCCCGTCTAACACACACCACACACTGTCTCAGCACAACAACACACACCACACACTGTCCCACACCTAGAGCACCTTCCGTTCTGTCAACAACACACACCACACACTGTCTCACACCTAGAGCACCTTCCGTTCTGTCAACAAACACACACCACACACTGTCTCACACCCAGAGCACGTTCTGTCAACAACACACACCACACACGTTCTGTCAACAACACACACCACACTGTCCCACACCTAGAGCACCTTCCGTTTGTCAACAACAACACACACCACACTGTCTCACACCTAGAGCACCTTCCGTTTCTGTCAACAACACACACCACACACTGTCCCACACCTAGAGCACCTTCCGTTCTGTCAACAACACACACCACACACTGTCTCACACCTAGAGCACCTTCCGTTCCTGTCAACACACCACACACTGTCCCACACCTAGAGCACCTTCCGTTCCCACACACCTACACACTGGAGCACCTTCCGTTATGTCAACAACACACACCACACACTGTCCCACACCTAGAGCACCTTCCGTTCTGTCAATCAACACACACCACACACTGTCCCACACCTAGAGCACCTTCCGTTCTATGGTCAACAACACAACACACACTGTCTCACACCTAGAGCACTGTCCTACACCCAGAGCACTCGCTCTGTCAACAAACACACACCACACACTGTCTCACACCTAGAGCACCTTCCGTTCTGTCAACAACACACACCACACTGTCTCACACCTAGAGCACCTTCCGTTCTGTCAACAACACACACCACACACTGTCCCACACCTAGAGCACCTTCCGTTCTGTCAACAACACACACACCACACACTGTCCCACACCTAGAGCACCTTCCGTTTTGTCAACAACAACACCACACACTGTCTCAACCTAGAACAGAGCACACACACACCACACTGTCCCACACCTAGAGCACCTTCCGTTCTGTCAACACACACCACACACTGTCCCACACCTAGAGCACCTTCCGTTCTGTCAACAACACACACCACTGTCCCACACTGTCCCATTTCTGTCAACAACACACACCACACACTGTCTCACCTAGAGCACCTTCCGTTCTGTCAACAACACACACCACACACTGTCTCACACCTAGAGCACCTTCCGTCTGTCAACAACACACCACACACTGTCCCACACCTAGAGCACCTTCCGTTCTGTCAACAACACACACCACACACTGTCTCACACCTAGAGCACCTTCCGTTCTGTCAACAACACACACCCACACTGTCTCACACCTAGAGCACCTTCCGTTCTGTCAACAACACACACACACACTGTCTCACACCTAGAGCACCTTCCGTTCTGTCAACAACACACACCACACACTGTCCCACACCTAGAGCACCTTCCGTTCTTTGTCAACAACACACACCACACACTGTCCCACACCTAGAGCACCTTCCGTTCTGTCAACAACACACACCACACACTGTCTCACACCTAGAGCACCTTCCGTTCTGTCAACAACACACCACACACTGTCCCACACCTAGAGCACCTTCCGTTCTGTCAACAACACACACCACACACTGTCCCACACCTAGAGCACCTTCCGTTCTGTCAACAACACACACCACACACTGTCCCACACCTAGAGCACCTTCCGTTCTGTCAACAACACACACCACATCACACTGTCTCACACCTAGAGCACCTTCCGTTCTGTCAACACACCACACTGTCCCACACCTAGAGCACCTTCCGTTCTGTCAACAACACACACCACACACTGTCCCACACCTAGAGCAGCACACTGTCTCACAGAGCACCTTCCGTTCTGTCAACAAACACACACTGTCCCACACTAGACACCTTCCGTCTGTCCCACACTGCCCCACACCTAGAGCACCTTCCGTTCTGTCAACAACACACACTGTCCCACACACTGTCCCATTGTCCCACACCTAGAGCACCTTCCGTTCTGTCAACAACACACACCACACACTGTCCCACACCTAGAGCATTCCACAACACACACCACACATGTCCCACACCTAGAGCACCTTCCTGTCCTACACACTGTCACACCTAGAGCACCTTCCTGTCAACAACACACACCACAGCACTGTCCCACACCTAGAACAACACACACCACACACTGTCCCACACCTAGAGCACCTTCCGTTCTGTCAACACACACCACACACTGTCCCACACCTAGAGCACACTGTCCCACACTGTCCCTAGAGCACCTTCCGTTCTGTCAACACACACCACACTGTCCCACACCTAGAGCACCTTCCGTTCTGTCAACAACACACACCACACACTGTCCCACACCTAGAGCACCTTCCGTTCTGTCAACAACACACACCACACACTGTCCCACACCTAGAGCACCTTCCGTTCTGTCAACAACACACCACACACTGTCCCACACCTAGAGCACCTTCCGTTCTGTCAACAACACACACCACACACTGTCCCACACCTAGAGCACCTTCCGTTCTGTCAACAACACACACCACACACTGTCCCACACCTAGAGCACCTTCCGTTCTGTCAACAACACACACCACACACTGTCCCACACCTAGAGCACCTTCCGTTCTGTCAACAACACACACCACACACTGTCCCACACCTAGAGCACCTTCCGTTCTGTCAACAACACACACCACACACTGTCCCACACCTAGAGCACCTTCCGTTCTGTCAACAACACACACCACACACTGTCCCACACCTAGAGCACCTTCCGTTCTGTCAACAACACACACCACACACTGTCCCACACCTAGAGCACCTTCCGTTCTGTCAACAACACACACCACACACTGTCCCACACCTAGAGCACCTTCCGTTCTGTCAACACACACGCCACACACCTTCCTGTCCCACACCTAGAGCACCTTCCGTTCTGTCAACAACACACACCACACACTGTCCCACACCTAGAGCACCTTCCGTTCTGTCAACAACACACACCACACACTGTCCCACACCTAGAGCACCTTCCGTTCTGTCAACAACACACACCACACACTGTCTCACACCTAGAGCACCTTCCGTTCTGTCAACAACACACACCACACACTGTCTCACACCTAGAGCACCTTCCGTTCTGTCAACAACACACACCACACACTGTCCCACACCTAGAGCACTTCCGTTCTGTCAACAACACACACCACACACTGTCCCACACCTAGAGCACCTTCCGTTTGTCAACAACACACACCACACACTGTCTCACACCTAGAGCACCTTCCGTTCTGTCAACAACACACACCACACACTGTCCTAGAGCACACCTAGAGCACCTTCCGTTCTGTCAACAACACACACCACACACTGTCTCACACCTAGAGCACCTTCCGTTCTGTCAACAACACACACCACACACTGTCTCACACCTAGAGCACCTTCCGTTCTGTCAACAACACACACCACACACTGTCTCACACCTAGAGCACCTTCCGTTCTGTCAACAACACACACCACACACTGTCTCACACCTAGAGCACCTTCCGTTCTGTCAACAACACACACCACACACTGTCCCACACCTAGAGCACCTTCCGTTCTGTCAACAACACACACCACACACTGTCCCACACCTAGAGCACCTTCCGTTCTGTCAACAACACACACCACACACTGTCCCACACCTAGAGCACCTTCCGTTCTGTCAACAACACACACCACACACTGTCTCAGACCTAGAGCACCTTCCGTTCTGTCAACACACCACACACTGTCCCACACTAGAGTCCCAACACACACCACACACTGTCCGTAGAGCTGTCCGTTCTGTCAACAACACACCACACACTGTCCCACACCTAGAGCACCTTCCGTTCTGTCAACAACACACACCACACACTGTCCCACACCTAGAGCACCTTCCGTTCTGTCAACAACACACACCACACACTGTCTCAGACCTAGAGCACCTTCCGTTCTGTCAACAACACACACCACACACTGTCCCACACCTAGAGCACCTTCCGTATGTTTGCACCTTCAACAACACACACCACACACTGTCTCACACCTAGAGCACCTTCCGTTCTGTCAACAACACACACCACACACTGTCCCACACCTAGAGCACCTTCCGTTCTGTCAACAACACACACCACACACTGTCCCACACCTAGAGCACCTTCCGTTCTGTCAACAACACACACCACACACTGTCCCACACCTAGAGCACCTTCCGTTCTGTCAACAACACACACCACACACTGTCCCACACCTAGAGCACCTTCCGTTCTGTCAACAACACACACCACACACTGTCCCACACCTAGAGCACCTTCCGTTCTGTCAACAACACACACCAACACACACCTAGAGCACACTGTCCACACCTAGAGCACCTTCCGTTCTGTCAACAACACACACCACACACTGTCCCACACCTAGAGCACCTTCCGTTCTGTCAACAACACACACCACACACTGTCCCACACCTAGAGCACTTCCGTTCTGTCAACAACACACACCACACACTGTCTCACACCTAGAGCACCTTCCGTTCTGTCAACAACACACACCACACACTGTCCCACACCTAGAGCACCTTCCGTTCTGTCAACAACACACACCACACACTGTCCCACACCTAGAGCACCTTCCGTTCTGTCAACAACACACACCACACACTGTCCCACACCTAGAGCACCTTCCGTTCTGTCAACAACACACACCACACACTGTCCCACACCTAGAGCACCTTCCGTTCTGTCAACAACACACACCACACACTGTCCCACACCTAGAGCACCTTCCGTTCTGTCAACAACACACACCACACACTGTCCCACACCTAGAGCACCTTCCGTTCTGTCAACAACACACACCACACACTGTCCCACACCTAGAGCACCTTCCGTTCTGTCAACAACACACACCACACACTGTCCCACACCTAGAGCACCTTCCGTTCTGTCAACAACACACACCACACACTGTCCCACACCTAGAGCACCTTCCGTTCTGTCAACAACACACACCACACACTGTCTCACACCTAGAGCACCTTCCGTTCTGTCAACAACACACACCACACACTGTCACCACACACTGTCCCACACCTAGAGCACCTTCCGTTCTGTCAACAACACACACCACACACTGTCCCACACCTAGAGCACCTTCCGTTCTGTCAACAACACACACCACACACTGTCCCACACCTAGAGCACCTTCCGTTCTGTCAACAACACACACCACACACTGTCCCACACCTAGAGCACCTTCCGTTCTGTCAACAACACACACCACACACTGTCCCACACCTAGAGCACCTTCCGTTCTGTCAACAACACACACCACACACTGTCCCACACCTAGAGCACCTTCCGTTCTGTCAACAACACACACCACACACTGTCCCACACCTAGAGCACCTTCCGTTCTGTCAACAACACACACCACACACTGTCCCACACCTAGAGCACCTTCCGTTCTGTCAACAACACACACCACACACTGTCCCACACCTAGAGCACCTTCCGTTCTGTCCCACACTGTCTCACACCTATAGAGCACCTTCCGTTCTGTCAACAACACACACCACACACTGTCCCACACCTAGAGCACCTTCCGTTCTGTCAACAACACACACCACACACTGTCCCACACCTAGAGCACCTTCCGTTCTGTCAACAACACACACCACACACTGTCCCACACCTAGAGCACCTTCCGTTCTGTCAACAACACACACCACACACTGTCCCACACCTAGAGCACCTTCCGTTCTGTCAACAACACACACCACACACTGTCCCACACCTAGAGCACCTTCCGTTCTGTCAACAACACACACCACACACTGTCCCACACCTAGAGCACCTTCCGTTCTGTCAACAACACACACCACACACTGTCCCACACCTAGAGCACCTTCCGTTCTGTCAACACACACCACACACTGTCCCACACCTAGAGCACCTTCCGTTCTGTCAACAACACACACCACACACTGTCCCACACCTAGAGCACCTTCCGTTCTGTCAACAACACACACCACACACTGTCCCACACCTAGAGCACCTTCCGTTCTGTCAACAACACACACCACACACTGTCTCACACCTAGAGCACCTTCCGTTCTGTCAACAACACACACCACACACTGTCTCACACCTAGAGCACCTTCCGTTCTGTCAACAACACACACCACACACTGTCCCACACCTAGAGCACCTTCCGTTCTGTCAACAACACACACCACACACTGTCCCACACCTAGAGCACCTTCCGTTCTGTCAACAACACACACCACACACTGTCCCACACCTAGAGCACCTTCCGTTCTGTCAACAACACACACCACACACTGTCCCACACCTAGAGCACCTTCCGTTCTGTCAACAACACACACCACACACTGTCTCACACCTAGAGCACCTTCCGTTCTGTCAACAACACACACCACACACTGTCCCACACCTAGAGCACCTTCCGTTCTGTCAACAACACACACCACACACTGTCACACAGAGCACAGTTTCTGTCACAACACACACTGTCCCACACCTAGAGCACCTTCCGTTCTGTCAACAACACACACCACACACTGTCCCACACCTAGAGCACCTTCCGTTCTGTCAACAACACACACCACACACTGTCCCACACCTAGAGCACCTTCCGTTCTGTCAACAACACACACCACACACTGTCCCACACCTAGAGCACCTTCCGTTCTGTCAACAACACACACCACACACTGTCCCACACCTAGAGCACCTTCCGTTCTGTCAACAACACACACCACACACTGTCCCACACCTAGAGCACCTTCCGTTCTGTCAACAACACACACCACACACTGTCCCACACCTAGAGCACCTTCCGTTCTGTCAACAACACACACCACACACTGTCCCACACCTAGAGCACCTTCCGTTCTGTCAACAACACACACCACACACTGTCCCACACCTAGAGCACCTTCCGTTCTGTCAACAACACACACCACACACTGTCTCACACCTAGAGCACCTTCCGTTCTGTCAACAACACACACACTGTCCCACACTAGAGTCCCACACCAGAGCACCTAGAGCACCTTCCGTTCTGTCAACAACACACACCACACACTGTCCCACACCTAGAGCACCTTCCGTTCTGTCAACAACACACACCACACACTGTCCCCACCTAGAGCACCTTCCGTTCTGTCAACAACACACACCACACACTGTCCCACACCTAGAGCACCTTCCGTTCTGTCAACAACACACACCACACACTGTCCCACACCTAGAGCACCTTCCGTTCTGTCAACAACACACACCACACACTGTCCCACACCTAGAGCACCTTCCGTTCTGTCAACAACACACACCACACACTGTCCCACACCTAGAGCACCTTCCGTTCTGTCAACAACACACACACACACTGTCCCACACCTAGAGCACCTTCCGTTCTGTCAACAACACACACCACACACTGTCCCACACCTAGAGCACCTTCCGTTCTGTCAACAACACACACCACACACTGTCCCACACCTAGAGCACCTTCCGTTCTGTCAACAACACACACCACACACTGTCCCACACCTAGAGCACCTTCCGTTCTGTCAACAACACACACCACACACTGTCCCACACCTAGAGCACCTTCCGTTCTGTCAACAACACACACCACACACTGTCCCACACCTAGAGCACCTTCCGTTCTGTCAACAACACACCACACACTGTCCCACACCTAGAGCACCTTCCGTTCTGTCAACAACACACACCACACACTGTCCCACACCTAGAGCACCTTCCGTTCTGTCAACAACACACACCACACACTGTCCCACACCTAGAGCACCTTCCGTTCTGTCAACAACACACACCACACACTGTCTCCACACCTAGAGCACCTTCCGTTCTGTCAACAACACACACCACACACTGTCCCACACCTAGAGCACCTTCCGTTCTGTCAACACCTAGACACCACACACTGTCCCACACACTGTCCCACCTAGAGCACCTTCCGTTCTGTCAACAACACACACCACACACTGTCCCACACCTAGAGCACCTTCCGTTCTGTCAACAACACACACCACACACTGTCCCACACCTAGAGCACCTTCCGTTCTGTCAACAACACACACCACACACTGTCCCACACCTAGAGCACCTTCCGTTCTGTCAACAACACACACCACACACTGTCCCACACCTAGAGCACCTTCCGTTCTGTCAACAACACACACCACACACTGTCCCACACCTAGAGCACCTTCCGTTCTGTCAACAACACACACCACACACTGTCCCACACCTAGAGCACCTTCCGTTCTGTCAACAACACACACCACACACTGTCTCACACCTAGAGCACCTTCCGTTCTGTCTGTCAGCACCTTCCGTTCTGTCAACACACACCACACACTGTCCCACACCTAGAGCACCTTCCGTTCTGTCAACAAACACACACCACACACTGTCTCACACCTAGAGCACCTTCCGTTCTGTCAACAACACACACCACACACTGTCCCACACCTAGAGCACCTTCCGTTCTGTCAACAACACACACCACACACTGTCCCACACCTAGAGCACCTTCCGTTCTGTCAACAACACACACCACACACTGTCTCACACCTAGAGCACCTTCCGTTCTGTCAACAACACACACCACACACTGTCCCACACCTAGAGCACCTTCCGTTCTGTCAACAACACACACCACACACTGTCCACACCTAGAGCACCTTCCGTTCTGTCAACAACACACACCACACACTGTCCCACACCTAGAGCACCTTCCGTTCTGTCAACAACACACACCACACACTGTCCCACACCTAGAGCACCTTCCGTTCTGTCAACAACACACACCACACACTGTCCCACACCTAGAGCACCTTCCGTTCTGTCAACAACACACACCACACACTGTCCCACACCTAGAGCACCTTCCGTTCTGTCAACAACACACACCACACACTGTCCCACACCTAGAGCACCTTCCGTTCTGTCAACAACACACACCACACACTGTCCCACACCTAGAGCACCTTCCGTTCTGTCAACAACACACACCACCACACTGTGTCCCACACCTAGAGCACCTTCCGTTCTGTCAACAACACACACCACACACTGTCCACACCTAGAGCACCTTCCGTTCTGTCAACAACACACACCACACACTGTCCCACACCTAGAGCACCTTCCGTTCTGTCTAGAGCACCTTCCGTTCTGTCAACAACACACACCACACACTGTCCCACACCTAGAGCACCTTCCGTTCTGTCAACAACACACACCACACACTGTCTCACACCTAGAGCACCTTCCGTTCTGTCAACAACACACACCACACACTGTCCCACACCTAGAGCACCTTCCGTTCTGTCAACACACACCACACACCACACACTGTCCCACACCTAGAGCACCTTCCGTTCTGTCAACAACACACACCACACACTGTCCCACACCTAGAGCACCTTCCGTTCTGTCAACAACACACACCACACACTGTCTCACACCTAGAGCACCTTCCGTTCTGTCAACAACACACCACACACTGTCCCACACCTAGAGCACCTTCCGTTCTGTCAACAACACACACCACACACTGTCCCACACCTAGAGCACCTTCCGTTCTGTCAACAACACACACCACACACTGTCCCACACCTAGAGCACCTTCCGTTCTGTCAACAACACACACCACACACTGTCTCACACCTAGAGCACCTTCCGTTCTGTCAACAACACACACCACACACTGTCCCACACCTAGAGCACCTTCCGTTCTGTCAACAACACACACCACACACTGTCCACACCTAGAGCACCTTCCGTTCTGTCAACAACACACACCACACACTGTCTCACACCTAGAGCACCTTCCGTTCTGTCAACAACACACACCACACACTGTCCCACACCTAGAGCACCTTCCGTTCTGTCAACAACACACACCACACACTGTCCCACACCTAGAGCACCTTCCGTTCTGTCAACAACACACACCACACACTGTCCCACACCTAGAGCACCTTCCGTTCTGTCAACAACACACACCACACACTGTCCCACACCTAGAGCACCTTCCGTTCTGTCAACAACACACACCACACACTGTCCCACACCTAGAGCACCTTCCGTTCTGTCAACACACACACACACTGTCCCACACCTAGAGCACCTTCCGTCTGTCAACAACACACACCACACACCCACACCTAGAGCACCTTCCGTTCTGTCAACAACACACACACCACACACTGTCCCACACCTAGAGCACCTTCCGTTCTGTCAACAACACACACCACACACTGTCCCACACCTAGAGCACCTTCCGTTCTGTCAACAACAACACACACACACCACACTGTCCCACACCTAGAGCACCTTCCGTTCTGTCAACAACACACACCACACACTGTCCCACACCTAGAGCACCTTCCGTTCTGTCAACAACACACACCACACACTGTCCCACACCTAGAGCACCTTCCGTTCTGTCAACAACACACACCACACACTGTCCCACACCTAGAGCACCTTCCGTTCTGTCAACAACACACACCACACACTGTCCCACACCTAGAGCACCTTCCGTTCTGTCAACAACACACACCACACACTGTCCCACACCTAGAGCACCTTCCGTTCTGTCAACAACACACACCACACACTGTCCCACACCTAGAGCACCTTCCGTTCTGTCAACAACACACACCACACACTGTCCCACACCTAGAGCACCTTCCGTTCTGTCAACAACACACACCACACACTGTCCCACACCTAGAGCACCTTCCGTTCTGTCAACAACACACACCACACACTGAGCACCTCGTTATGACCACAGAGCACCTTCCGTTCTGTCAACAACACACACCACACACTGTCCCACACCTAGAGCACCTTCCGTTCTGTCAACAACACACACCACACACTGTCTCACACCTAGAGCACCTTCCGTTCTGTCAACAACACACACCACACACTGTCCCACACCTAGAGCACCTTCCGTTCTGTCAACAACACACACCGTGTGATTTATTCAAGATGTTTGAGTATTTGTTCGAGCTGTGCAAAGGGTTTATTCTCAGACGTTTCAGAGAAGGACACCTGAATTATAGTCAGGCATCTGTACATGAACTCCCTCAGGACCCTGGGTCCTTCCATAATTCATGTTGCCCACTTGATGCCAAATATTACACTACAGCAGGATACGACCACGGAATTACTGAGGCAGTCAATATTTAATGGAGGAATAGCTGTGTGTGTGTGTGTGTGTGTGTGTGTGTGTGTGTGTGTGTGTGTGTGTGTGTGTGTGTTGTGTGTCTGTGTGTGTGTGTGTGTGTGTGTGTGTGTGTGTCCCACACCTAGAGCACCTTGTGTGTGTGTGTGTGTGTGTTCCTGTGTTCAGCCCTGATGTTCATGAAAAGAATACTCTGTGGTTAATGTTGGCTCTATCTTCAACAAATCCTTTCTGGTTAAAGAAAGCACCTTCCGTCTTTCAACAAAACATAACAGCCTAGACATTGACATACACAGCTGTCAATCCAAGAGTACTGAATAGCGTTTTGTCTGTTGGAAATCATTTTTCTATCGAGTCAACTAAGTATATTCTAGAGGAATTGTTACAGTATCCCTCCCAGGTAAGAAACATCATCCAAGGTCAAATAACAGGATACAGAAACCTGGAGGGTTATAACGATTAAAGTATTCAATATTTAATGTTGCTGAATGTAGATGTACTTGGTCTAGGATCAACACAACGAGCAGCAGTATCCTATATTTCACCAACATTTCCTTTAGCATTCACTACCACTACTGATCAATAGCGTATTAACGGTGGTGGGAACAGACTAATTCTGTCCTGTTCGCTCTGTTCTGTTGCCTTGGCCACTTCAAGTACCGCTGCCCTTAGTGATGTCACCGTCACCCCAATTATGACTTGGCCCTCAGGCTGGAATGGGGTCGTAAGGTCGAGGAGATGGAGAGAAAGACGGAGAGGTAGAGAAAAAAACAGCGGGTGGGAAGGAATGAAGGTTGTTTGAAAAGGGATAGAGGGAGGGAGGGAGGGATAGAGGAGGGAGGGTGGGATAGAGGGAGGAGGGTGGGACAGAGAGGGAGGGAGGGTGGGATAGAGGAGGGTGGGATAGAGGGAGGGAGGGTGGGATAGAGGGAGGGAGGGATGGGATAGAGGGAGGGAGGGTGGGATAGAGGAGGGAGGGTGGGATAGAGGAGGGAGGGTGGGATAGAAGGAGGAGGGTGGGATAGAGGAGGGAGGGATAGAGGGAGGGATAGAGGGAGGGAGGGAGGGAGGGTGGGATAGAGGGAGGGAGGGTGGGATAGAGGGAGGGAGGGTGGGATAGAGGGAGGGAGGGAGGGGAGGGAGGGAGGGAGGGATAGAGGAGGGAGGGGGTGGGATAGAGCAGGGAGGGATAGAGGGAGGAGGGTTCCATACATGTTGCCCACGGAGGGTGCCATAGAGGGAGGGAGGGTGGGATAGAGGGTTGGAGGGTGGGATAGAGGGAGGGAGGGATAGAGGGAGGGAGGGTGGGATAGGAGTGGAGGGTGGGATAGAGGGAGGGAGGGAGGGTGGGATAGAGAGGGGAGGGAGGGTGGGAGGAGGGAGGGAGGGTGGGATAGAGGGAGGGAGGGTGGGATAGAGGGAGGAGGGATAGAGGGAGGGAGGGATAGAGGGAGGGAGGGTGGGATAGAGGGAGGGAGGGAGGGATAGAGGGAGGGAGGGTGGGATAGAGGGGAGGGAGGGAGGTGGGATCAGGAGGAGGGAGGGATAGAGGGAGGGAGGGTGGGATAGAGGGAGGGAGGGTCGATAGGAGGGACAGGATAGAGGGAGGGAGGGAGGGATAGAGGGAGGAGGGTGGGATAGAGGGAGGGTGGGTGGGATAGAGGGAGGAGGGTGGGATAGGGGTGGGAGGGATAGAGGGAGGGAGGGATGGTGGGATAGAGGGAGGGAGGGTGGGATAGAGGGGAGGAGGGTGGGATAGAGGGAGGGAGGGTGGGATAGAGGGAGGGAGGCTGGGATAGGGGAGGGATAGAGGGAGGGAGAGGGATAGAGGGAGGAGGGAGGAGGAGGGTGGGATAGAGGGAGGGAGGGTGGGATAGGGGGAGGAGGGAGGGGAGGAGGGAGGGTGGGATAGAGGAGGAGGGTGGGATAGAGGGAGGGAGGGTGGGATAGAGGGAGGGAGGGTGGGATAGAGGGGGGGAGGGGTGGGATAGAGGGAGGGTGGGATAGAGGAGGGAGGGTGGGATAGAGGAGGGAGGGTGGGATAGAGGGAGGGAGAGGGAAAGAGGGAGGAGGGAGGGTGGGATAGAGGGGGAGGGAGGGATGGGAGGGAGGGAGGAGGGATAGAGGGAGGGAGGGAGGGATAGAGGGAGGGAGGGTGGGATAGAGGGAGGGAGGGTGGGATAGAGGGGAGGGAGGGTGGGATAGAGGGAGGGAGGGTGGGATAGAGGAGGGAGGGTGGGATAGAGGGAGGGAGGGTGGGATAGAGGGAGGGAGGGAGGGATAGAGGGAGGGATAGAGGGAGGGATAGAGGGTGGGATAGAGGGAGGGAGGGGAGGGAGGGGGATAGAGGGAGGGAGGGAGGGTGGGATAGAGGGGGAGGGAGGGTGGGATAGAGGGAGGGAAGGAGGGTGGGATAGAGGGAGGGAGGGTGGGATAGAGGGAGGGAGGGATAGGGAGGGTGGGATAGAGGGAGGGGAGGGTGGGAGGGAGGGTGGGATAGAGGGAGGGAGGGTGGGATAGAGGAGGGAGGGTGGGATAGAGGGAGGGACGGATAGAGGGAGGGAGGGATAGGAGGGAGGGTGGGATAGAGGGAGGGACGGTGGGATAGGAGGGAGGGAGGGTGGGATAGAGGGAGGGAGGGAGGGATAGAGGGAGGGAGGGTGGGATAGAGGGAGGGAGGGTGGGATAGAGGGAGGGAGGGTGGGATAGAGGGAGGGAGGGAGGGTGGGATAGAGGGAGGGACGGTGGGATAGAGGAGGGGGAGGGTGGGATAGAGGGAGGGACGGAGGGATAGAGGGAGGGAGGGAGGGAGGGTGGGATAGAGGAGGGTGGGTGGGATAGAGGGAGGATAGAGGGAGGGAGGGGAGAGGAGGGATAGAGGGAGGGAGGGTGGGATAGAGGGAGGGAGGGATAGAGGGAGGGAGGGAGGGAGGAGGGATAGAGGAGGGAGGAGGGATAGAGGAGGGAGGGATAGAGGGAGGGAGGGTGGGATAGAGGGAGGGAGGGAGGGATAGAGGGGGGAGGGTGGGATAGAGGGAGGGAGGGTGGGATAGGGAGGGAGGGATAGAGGGAGGGAGGGAGGGATAGAGGAGGGAGGGTGGGATAGAGGAGGGAGGGTGGGATAGAGGGAGGGAGGGTGGGATAGAGGGAGGGAGGGTGGGATAGAGGGAGGGAGGGTGGGATAGAGGGAGGGAGGGTGGGATAGAGGGAGGATGGTGGGATAGAGGGAGGGAGGGTGGGATAGAGGGAGGGAGGGGGGGATAGAGGGAGGGAGGGTGGGATAGGAGGGAGGGAGGGTGGGATAGAGGAGGGAGGGATAGAGGGAGGGAGGGATAGGGAGGGATAGAGGGAGGGAGGGTGGGATAGAGGGAGGGAGGGGATAGAGGGAGGGATAGAGGGGGAGGGTGGGAGGGTGGGATAGAGGGAGGAGGGTGGGAGGGAGGGTGGGATAGAGGGAGGGAGGGTGGGATAGAGGGAGGGAGGGTGGGATAGAGGGAGGGAGGGTGGGATAGAGGGAGGGAGGGTGGGATAGAGGGAGGGAGGGTGGGATAGAGGAGGGAGGGAGGGATGGTGGGATAGGGGAGGGATGGTGGGATAGAGGGAGGGAGGGTGGGATATAGGAGGGAGGGAGGGATAGAGGGAGGGATAGAGGGAGGGGAGGGTGGGATAGAGGGAGGGATAGAGGGTGGGATAGAGGGAGGGAGGGATAGAGGGAGGAGGAGGGAGGGTGGGATAGAGGGAGGGAGGGAGGGTGGGATAGAGGGAGGGAAGGAGGGTGGGATAGAGGGAGGGAGGGTGGGATAGAGGGAGGGAGGGGAGGGAGGGAGGGAGGATAGAGGGAGGGGGGTGGGAGGGAGGGTGGGGAGGGAGGGTGGGATAGAGGGAGGAGGGTGGGATAGAGGGAGGGGTGGGATAGAGGGAGGGGGATAGAGGGAGGGAGGGTGGGATAGAGGGAGGGAGGGAGGGATAGAGGGAGGGAGGGAGGGTGGGATAGAGGGGAGGGAGGGAGGGATAGAGGGAGGGAGGGTGGGATAGAGGGAGGGAGGGAGGGATAGAGGGAGGGAGGGAGGGAGGGATAGAGGGAGGGAGGGTGGGATAGAGGGAGGGAGGGTGGGATAGAGGAGGGAGGGTGGGATAGAGGGAGGATGGTGGGATAGAGGGAGGGAGGGTGGGATAGGGAGGAGGGAGGGATGGTGGGATAGAGGGAGGGAGGGTGGGATAGAGGAGGGAGGGTGGGATAGGAGGGGAGGGTGGGATAGAGGGAGGGAGGGAGGGAGGGATAGAGGGAGGGAGGGTGGGATAGAGGGAGGGAGGGTGGGATAGAGGGAGGGAGGGTGGGATAGGGAGGAGGGTGGGATAGAGGGAGGGAGGGTGGGATAGAGGGAGGGAGGGAGGATGGTGGGATAGAGGGAGGGTGGGATAGAGGGAGGAGGGTGGGATAGAGGGAGGGAGGGAGGGATAGAGGGAGGGAGGAGGGTGGGAGAGGGAGGGGGGATAGAGGGAGGGAGGGAGGGATAGGGAGGGAGGGAGGGTGGGATAGAGGGAGGGAGGAGGGTGGGATAGAGGGAGGGAGGGTGGGATAGAGGGAGGGAGGGTGGGATAGAGGGAGGGAGGGATAGAGGGAGGGAGGGTGGGATAGAGGGAGGGAGGGTGGGATAGAGGGAGGGAGGGTGGGATAGAGGGAGGGAGGGTGGGATAGAGGGAGGGAGGGTGGGATAGAGGGAGGGAGGGAGGGATAGAGGGAGGGAGGGATAGAGGGAGGGAGGGTGGGATAGAGGGAGGGACGGAGGGATAGAGGGAGGGAGGGTGGGATAGAGGGGAGGGAGGGAGGGATAGAGGGAGGAGGGTGGGATAGAGGGAGGGAGGGTGGGATAGAGGGAGGGAGGGTGGGATAGAGGGAGGGAGGGAGGGTGGGATAGAGGGACGGTGGGATAGGGAGGGACGGAGGATAGAGGGAGGGAGGGATAGAGGGAGGGAGGGTGGGATAGAGGGAGGGACGGTGGGATAGAGGGAGGGAGGGTGGGATGAGGGAGGAGGGAGGGAGGGATAGAGGAGGGAGGGTGGGATAGAGGGAGGGAGGGTGGGATAGAGGGAGAGGGAGGGGGAGGGTGGGATAGAGGGAGGGAGGGAGGGGTGGGATAGAGGGAGGGAGGGATAGAGGGAGGGTGGGATAGAGGGAGGGAGGGTGGGAGGGAGGGAGGGAGGGAGGGAGGGAGGAGGGAGGGAGGGAGGGAGGGTGGGGAGGGAGGGAGGGATAGAGGGAGGGAGGGATAGAGGGAGGGGGGGATAGAGGGAGGGAGGGAGGGATAGAGGGAGGAGGGTGGGATGGGAGGGAGAGGGATAGAGGGAGGAGGGTGGGATAGAGGGAGGGAGGGTGGGATAGAGGGAGGGAGGGTGGGATAGAGGGAGGGAGGGAGGGATAGAGGGAGGGTGGGATAGAGGGAGGAGGGTGGGATAGAGGGAGGGAGGGTGGGATAGAGGGAGGGAGGGTGGGATAGAGGGAGGAGGGATAGAGGAGGGAGGGTGGGATAGAGGAGGAGGGAGGGAGGGAGGGTGGGATAGAGGGAGGGAGGGTGGGATAGAGGAGGAGGGTGGGATAGAGAGGAGGGAGGGAGGGATAGAGGGAGGGAGGGTGGGAGGGAGGGTGGGGAGGAGGGTGGGATAGAGGGAGGAGGGTGGGATAGAGAGGAGGGTGGGATAGAGGGAGGGGGTGGGATAGAGGGAGGGAGGGAGGGTGGGATAGAGGAGGGATGGTGGGATAGAGGGAGGAGGGTGGGATAGAGGAGGAGGGAGGGATAGAGGGAGGGAGGGGAGGGATAGAGGGGAGGGAGGGAGGGAGAGGGAGGGATAGAGGGAGGGAGGGATAGAGGGAGGGAGGGTGGGATAGAGGGAGGGAGGGTGGGATAGAGGGAGGGAGGGAGGGTGGGATAGAGGGAGGGAGGGTGGGATAGAGGGAGGGAGGGATAGAGGGAGGGAGGGAGGGAGGGATAGAGGGAGGGAGGGTGGGATAGAGGGAGGGAGGGTGGGATAGAGGGAGGGAGGGTAGGAGGGAGGGAGGGATAGAGGGAGGGTGGGGGAGGGTGGGATAGAGGGAGGAGGAGGGAGGGTGGGAGGGGGATAGGGGAGGGAGGGTGGGATAGAGGGAGGGAGGTGGAGAGAGGGAGGGAGGGTGGGATAGAGGGAGGGAGGGTGGGGATAGAGGGAGGGTGGGATAGAGGGAGGGAGGGATGGGAGGAGAGGGGGAGGGTGGGATAGAGGGAGGGAGGGTGGGATAGAGGGAGGGGAGGAGGGATGGGAGGAGGGAGGGTGGGATAGAGGAGGGAGGGTGGGATAGAGGGAGGGAGGGTGGGATAGAGGGAGGAGGGTGGGATAGAGGGAGGGAGGGTGGGATAGAGGGAGGGAGGTGGGATAGAGGGAGGGATGGTGGGATAGAGGGAGGGAGGGTGGGATAGAGGAGGATAGAGGGAGGGAGGGAGGGAGAGGGAGGGAGGGATAGAGGGAGGGAGGGTGGAGGGAGGGTGGGATAGAGGGGGGAGGGAGGGATAGAGGGAGGGAGGGTGGGATAGAGGGAGGGAGGGTGGGATAGAGGGAGGGGTGGGATAGAGGGAGGGTGGGATAGAGGGAGGGAGGGTGGGATAGAGGGAGGGAGGGTGGGATAGAGGGAGGGAGGGAGGGGATAGAGGGGGGAGGAGGGGGATAGAGGAGGGAGGGTGGGATAGAGGGAGGGAGGGAGGGATAGAGGGAGGGAGGGTGGGAGGATAGAGGGAGGGAGGGTGGGATAGAGGGGAGGAGGGTGGGAGGGGAGGAGGGTGGGGGAGGGAGGATGGTGGGATAGAGGGAGGGAGGGTGGGATAGAGGGAGGGAGGGAGGGATGGTGGGATAGAGGGAGGGATGGTGGGATAGAGGAGGAGGGTGGGATAGAGGAGGGAGGGTGGGATAGGGAGGGAGGGAGGGAGGGATAGAGGGAGGGGAGGGTGGGATAGAGGAGGGAGGGATAGAGGGAGGGAGGGGGTGGGATAGGGAGGGAGGGAGGGTGGGATAGAGGAGGGAGGAGGGGGTGGGATAGAGGGAGGAGGGAGGGAGGGGGGGAGGGATAGAGGGAGGGAGGGTGGGATAGAGGGTAGGGTGGGAGGGAGGGTGGGATAGAGGGAGGGAGGGTGGGATAGAGGGAGGGAGGTGGGATAGAGGGGAGGGAGGGTGGGATAGAGGGAGGGAGGGGGAGGAGGGATAGAGGGAGGGAGGGTGGGATAGAGGGAGGGGGAGGGATAGAGGGAGGGAGGGTGGGATAGAGGGAGGGAGGGAGGGATAGAGGAGGGAGGGTGGGATAGAGGGAGGGAGGGTGGGATAGAGGAGGGAGGGTGGGATAGAGGGAGGGAGGGAGGGTGGGATAGAGGGGGAGGAGGGTGGGATAGAGGGGAGGGGAGGATAGAGGGGAGAGGGAGGGTGGGATAGAGGGAGGAGGGTGGGATAGGGAGGGATAGGGGGAGGGAGGGATAGGGAGGGAGGATAGAGGGAGGGAGGGTGGGATAGAGGGAGGGAGGGAGGGATAGAGGGAGGGAGGGAGGGATAGAGGGAGGAGGGAGGGATAGAGGGAGGGAGGGTGGGATAGAGGGAGGAGGGATAGAGGGAGGGAGGGTGGGATAGAGGGAGGGAGGGATAGAGGGAGGGAGGGTGGGATAGAGGGAGGAGGGTGGGATAGAGGGAGGGAGGGTGGGATAGAGGGAGGGAGGGTGGGAGGGTGGGATAGAGGGAGGGAGGGTGGGAGGGAGGGTGGGATAGAGGGACGGAGGGTGGGATAGAGGGACGGAGGGTGGGATAGAGGGAGGGAGGGTGGGATAGAGGGAGGGAGGGTGGGATAGAGGGAGGGAGGGTGGGATAGAGGGAGGAGGGAGGAGGGTGGGATAGAGGGAGGGATGGTGGGATAGAGGGGAGGAGGGTGGGATATAGGGAGGGAGGGAGGGATAGAGGGAGGGATAGAGGGAGGGATAGAGGGTGGGATAGAGGGTGGGAGGGAGGGAGGGATAGGGAGGGAGGGAGGGTGGGATAGAGGGAGGGAGGGAGGGTGGGATAGAGGGGAAGGAGGGTGGGATAGAGGGAGGGAGGGTGGGATAGAGGGAGGGAGGGATAGAGGGAGGGAGGGTGGGATAGAGGGAGGGAGGGTGGGATAGAGGGAGGGAGGGTGGGATAGAGGGAGGGGGTGGGATAGAGGGAGGGTGGGGAGGGAGGGTGGGATAGAGGGAGGGTGGGATAGAGGGAGGAGGGTGGGATAGAGGAGGGAGGGAGGGATAGAGGGAGGGAGGGTGGGATAGAGGGAGGAGGGTGGGATAGGAGGGAGGGAGGGTTAGAGGGAGGAGGGTGGGGGAGGGAGGGTGGGTGGGAGGGAGGGTGGGATAGAGGGAGGGAGGGTGGGATAGAGGGAGGGAGGGTGGGATAGAGGGAGGGTGGGATAGGGAGGGTGGGATAGAGGGAGGGAGGGTGGGATAGAGGGAGGGAGGGAGGGATAGAGGGAGGGAGGAGGGTGGGATAGGAGGGAGGAGGGAGGGATAGAGGGAGGGAGGGTGGGATAGAGGGAGGGAGGGAGGGATAGAGGGAGGGAGGGAGGGAGGATAGAGGGGGAGGGTGGGATAGAGGGAGGGAGGGTGGGATAGAGGGAGGGAGGGTGGGATAGAGGGAGGGATGGTGGGATAGAGGGAGGGAGGGTGGGATAGGGAGGGAGGGAGGGATGGTGGGATAGAGGGAGGGAGGGTGGGATAGAGGGAGGGAGGGTGGGATAGGGAGGGAGGGAGGGATAGAGGGAGGGTGGGAGAGGGAGGGATAGAGGGTGGGATAGGGAGGGAGGGATAGAGGGAGGGAGGGAGGGTGGGATAGAGGGAGGGAGGGAGGGTGGGATAGAGGGAGGGAAGGAGGGTGGGATAGAGGGAGGGAGGGTGGGATAGAGGGAGGGAGGGATAGAGGGAGGGAGGGTGGGATAGAGGGAGGTAGGGTGGGAGGGAGGGTGGGATAGAGGGAGGGAGGGTGGGATAGAGGGAGGGAGGGTGGGATAGAGGGAGGGAGGGTGGGATAGAGGGAGGGACGGATAGAGGGAGGGAGGGATAGGGAGGGAGGGTGGGATAGAGGGAGGGAGGGAGGGATAGAGGGAGGGAGGGTGGGATAGAGGGAGGGAGGGAGGGATAGAGGGAGGGAGGGTGGGATAGAGGGAGGGAGGGTGGGATAGGGAGGGAGGGTGGGATAGGGGGAGGGAGGGAGGGTGGGGAGGGAGGGTGGGATAGAGGGAGGGACGGAGGGATAGAGGGAGGGATAGGGAGGGTGGGATAGAGGGAGGGAGGGTGGGATAGAGGGAGGGATAGAGGGAGGGAGGGATAGAGGGAGGGAGGGATAGAGGGAGGAGGGTGGGATAGAGGGAGGGAGGGTGGGATAGAGGGATAGAGGGAGGGGGGATAGAGGGAGGGAGGGATAGAGGGAGGGAGGGAGGGATAGAGGGAGGAGGAGGGAGGGAGGGAGGGTGGGATAGAGGGAGGGAGGGTGGGATAGAGGGAGGAGGGATAGAGGGAGGGGTGGGATAGAGGGAGGGGGATAGAGGAGGGAGGGTGGGATAGGGAGGGAGGGTGGGATAGAGGGAGGGAGGGTGGGATAGAGGGAGGGAGGGTGGGAGGGTGGGATAGGAGGGAGGGTGGGAGGAGGGTGGGATAGAGGGAGGGGAGGGTGGGATAGAGGGAGGGAGGGTGGGATAGAGGGAGGGAGGGTGGGATAGAGGGAGGGAGGGTGGGATAGAGGGAGGGAGGGTGGGATAGAGGGATGGAGGGAGGGATGGTGGGATAGAGGGAGGGATGGTGGGATAGAGGGAGGGAGGGTGGGATAGAGGGAGGAGGGAGGGATAGAGGGAGGGATAGAGGGAGGGATAGAGGGTGGGATAGAGGGAGGATAGAGGGTGGGATAGAGGGAGGGAGGGATAGAGGGAGGGAGGAGGGTGGGATAGAGGAGGGAGGGAGGGTGGGATAGAGGGAGGAAGGAGGGTGGGATAGAGGGAGGAGGGTGGGATAGAGGATGAGGGATAGAGGGAGGGAGGGTGGGATAGAGGGAGGGAGGGTGGGAGAGGAGGGTGGGATAGAGGGACGGAGGGTGGGATAGAGGGAGGGGTGGGATAGAGGGAGGGGATAGAGGGAGGGTGGGATAGAGGGAGGGAGGGTGGGATAGAGGAGGAGGAGGGTGGGATAGAGGGGAGGGAGGGTGGGATAGAGGAGGAGGGAGGGATAGAGGGAGGGAGGGTGGGATAGAGGAGGGAGGGAGGGATAGAGGGAGGGGAGGGAGGGAGGGAGGGAGGGGGATAGAGGGAGGGAGGGTGGGATAGAGGGAGGGAGGGTGGGATAGAGGAGGAGGGTAGATGGGGGAGGATGGGGAGGGAGGGGATAGGGAGGGAGGGTGGGATAGAGGGAGGGAGGTGGGTGGGAGGGAGGGAGGGATAGGAGGGAGGGAGGGATAGGGGGGGGAGGGAGGGAGGGGATGGGGGAGGGAGGGTGGGATAGAGGGGAGGGAGGGTGGGATAGAGGGAGGAAGGAGGGTGGGATAGAGGGAGGGAGGGTGGGATAGAGGGAGGGAGGGATAGGGAGGGAGGGATAGGGAGGTAGGATGGGAGGGAGGGTGGGATAGAGGGAGGGAGGGGTGGGATAGAGGAGGGAGGGTGGGATAGAGGAGGGAGGGTGGGATAGGGGAGGGAGGGTGGGATAGAGGGAGGGGATAGAGGAGGGATAGAGGGAGGGACGGGGATAGAGGGAGGAGGGTGGGATAGAGGGGGAGGGAGGATAGAGGGAGGGAGGGGTGGGATAGAGGGAGGGAGGGTGGGATAGAGGGAGGGAGGGTGGGATAGAGGGAGGGAGGGTGGGATAGAGGAGGGAGGGAGGGTGGGATAGAGGGAGGGAGGGTGGGATAGAGGGAGGGAGGGAGGGATAGAGGGGAGGGATAGAGGGAGGGTGGGATAGAGGGAGGGAGGGTGGGATAGAGGGAGGGGAGGAGGGAGGGATAGAGGGAGGGAGGGATAGAGGAGGGAGGGTGGGATAGAGGGAGGGAGGGATGGGATAGAGGGAGGGAGGGTGGGATAGAGGGAGGGAGGGAGGGATAGAGGGAGGGAGGGATAGAGGGAGGGAGGGATAGAGGGAGGGAGGGATAGAGGGAGGGAGGGAGGGTGGGATAGAGGGAGGGAGGGTGGGATAGAGGGAGGAGGGTGGGATAGAGGAGGGAGGGATAGGGAGGGAGGGTGGGATAGAGGAGGGAGGGTGGGATAGAGGGAGGGAGGGTGGGATAGGGGAGGGATGGTGGGATAGAGAGGGAGGGAGGGTGGGATAGAGGGAGGGAGGGTGGGATAGAGGGAGGGATAGAGGGAGGGATAGAGGGAGGGAGGGTGGGATAGAGGGAGGGGGGGTGGGATAGAGGGAGGAGGGTGGGATAGAGGGAGGGAGGGGGGATAGAGGGAGGGAGGAGGGATAGAGGGAGGGAGGGTGGGATAGGGAGGGGGAGGAGGAGGGTGGGAGGGAGGGTGGGATAGAGGGAGGGAGGGTGGGATAGAGGGAGGGAGGGAGGGATAGAGGGAGGGAGGGTGGGATAGAGGGAGGGAGGGAGGGATAGAGGGAGGGGTGGGATAGAGGGAGGGAGGGTGGGATAGAGGGAGGGTGGGATAGAGGGAGGGAGGGTGGGGAGGGAGGGAGGGATAGAGGGAGGGAGGGAGGGATAGAGGGAGGAGGGTGGGATAGAGGGAGGGAGGGATGGGATAGAGGGAGGGAGGGTGGGATAGAGGGAGGGAGGGTGGGATAGAGGGGGGGAGGGTGGGATAGAGGAGGAGGGTGGGATAGAGGGGGGAGGGGATAGAGGGAGGGGGGTGGGATAGAGGGAGGGAGGGTGGGATAGAGGGTGGGAGGGTGGGATAGAGGGAGGGAGGGTGGGATAGAGGGTGGGATAGAGGGAGGGATAGAGGGAGGGAGGGATAGAGGGGGGAGGAGGGTGGGATAGAGGGGAGGGTGGGATAGAGGGAGGGAGGGTGGGATAGAGGAGGCAGGGTGGGATAGAGGGAGGGAGGGTGGGATAGAGGGAGGGAGGGATAGAGGGATAGAGGGAGGGAGGGATAGAGGGAGGGTGGGATAGAGGGAGGGAGGGTGGGATAGAGGGAGGGAGGGAGGGATAGAGGGATAGGGAGGGGAGGGAGGGTAGAGGGAGGGAGGGTGGGATAGAGGGAGGGAGGGATAGAGGGGGGGAGGGAGGGATAGAGGGAGGGAGGGATAGAGGGAGGGAGGGGAGGGAGGGAGGGAGGGATAGAGGGAGGGGGATAGAGGGGGAGGGAGGGAGGGGTGGGGGAGGGAGGGAGGAGGGAGGGATAGAGGGAGGGAGGGAGGGTGGGATAGAGGGAGGGAGGGTGGGATGGGATAGAGGGAGGGAGGGTGGGATAGAGGGAGGGAGGGTGGGATAGAGGGAGGGAGGGTGGGATAGAGGGAGGGAGAGGGTGGGATAGAGGGAGGGAGGGTGGGATAGGGAGGGAGGGAGGGATAGAGGGAGGGAGGGTGGGATAGAGGGGGAGGGAGGGTGGGATAGAGGGAGGGGGATAGAGGGAGGAGGGTGGGATAGAGGAGGGAGGGTGGGATAGAGGGAGGGAGGGATAGGGGAGGGAGGGTGGGATAGAGGGAGGGGAGGGAGGGGGATAGAGGGAGGGAGGGAGGGAGGAGGGAGGGAGGGAGGGTGGGATAGAGGGAGGGAGGGTGGGATAGAGGGAGGGAGGGAGGGATAGAGGAGGGAGGGATAGAGGGAGGGAGGGTGGGATAGAGGGAGGGACGGAGGGATAGAGGGAGGGAGGGTGGGATAGAGGGAGGGAGGGATAGAGGAGGGAGGGAGGGTGGGATAGAGGGAGGGAGGGTGGGATAGAGGGAGGGTGGGATAGAGGGAGGGTGGGATAGAGGGAGGGGGGAGGGATAGAGGGAGGGAGGGAGGGATAGAGGGAGGGAGGGGTGGGATAGAGGGAGGGAGGGTGGGATAGAGGGAGGATAGAGGGAGGGAGGGTGGGATAGAGGGAGGGAGGGTGGGATAGAGGGAGGGAGGGTGGGATAGAGGGAGGGAGGGATAGAGGGAGGGAGGGAGTGGGATAGAGGGAGGGAGGGAGGGATAGAGGGAGGGAGGGTGGGATAGAGGAGGGAGGGATAGAGGGAGGGAGGGTGGGATAGAGGAGGAGGGTGGGATAGAGGGAGGGAGGGTGGGATAGGGAGGAGGGAAGGTGGGATAGAGAGAGGGAGGGTGGGATAGAGGGAGGGAGGGTGGGATAGAGGGAGGGAGGGTGGGATAGAGGAGGGAGGGAGGGGGATAGAGGGAGGGAGGGTGGGATAGAGGGTGGGATAGAGGGAGGGATAGAGGGAGGGAGGGATAGAGAGAGGAGGAGGGTGGGATAGAGGGTGGGATAGAGGGAGGGATAGAGGGGAGGGAGGGATAGAGAGAGGGAGGGAGGGATAGGGGGAGGGAGGGTGGGATAGAGGGAGCGAGGGTGGGATAGAGGGAGGAGGGTGGGATAGAGGGAGGGAGGAGGGAGGGATAGAGGGAGGGAGGGTGGGATAGAGGGAGGGAGGGTGGGATAGAGGGAGGGAGGGTGGGATAGAGGGAGGGAGGATAGAGGAGGGAGGGATAGAGGGGAGGGAGGGTGGGATAGAGGGAGGGAGGGATAGAGGAGGGAGGAGGGTGGGATAGAGGGAGGGGAGGGTGGGATAGAGGGAGGGAGGGTGGGATAGAGGGAGGAGGGTGGGATAGAGGGAGGGAGGGTGGGATAGAGGGAGGGAGGGATAGAGGGAGGGAGGGTGGGATAGAGGGAGGGAGGGTGGGATAGAGGGAGGGATAGAGGAGGGATAGAGGGAGGGAGGGAGGGATAGAGGGAGGGAGGGTGGGATAGAGGGAGGGACGGAGGATAGAGGGAGGAGGGTGGGATAGAGGAGGGAGGGATAGAGGGGAGGGAGGAGGGTGGGATAGAGGAGGGAGGGTGGGATAGAGGGAGGGAGGGTGGGATAGAGGAGGGAGGGTGGGATAGGGAGGGAGGGTGGGATAGAGGGAGGGACGGAGGGATAGAGGGAGGAGGGTGGGATAGAGGGAGGAGGGTGGGATAGAGGGAGGGAGGGTGGGATAGAGGAGGGATAGAGGAGGGTGGGATAGAGGGAGGAGGGTGGGATAGAGGGGAGGGAGGGATAGAGGAGGGAGGGAGGGATAGAGGGAGGGAGGGATAGAGGGAGGGAGGGTGGGATAGAGGGAGGGAGGGATAGAGGGAGGGAGGGTGGGATAGAGGGAGGAGGGTGGGATAGAGGGAGGGAGGGTGGGATAGAGGGAGGGAGGGAAGGTGGGATAGAGAGAGGGAGGGTGGGATAGAGGGAGGGAGGGTGGGATAGAGGGAGGGAGGGTGGGATAGAGGGTGGGATAGAGGGAGGGATGGTGGGATAGAGGGTGGGATAGAGGGAGGGATAGAGGGAGGGAGGGATAGAGAGAGGGAGGGAGGGATAGAGGGACGGAGGGTGGGATAGAGGGACGGAGGGTGGGATAGAGGGGGAGGGTGGGATAGAGGGAGGGCGAGGGTGGGATAGAGGGAGCGAGGGTGGGATAGAGGGAGGAGGGGTGGGATAGAGGGAGGGAGGGATAGGGAGGGAGGGAGGCAGGATGGGATAGGGAGGGAGGGAGGGATAGGGAGGGAGGGATAGGGAGAGGAGGGATAGAGGGAGGGAGGGATAGAGGGAGGGAGGGAGGAGGGATAGAGGGAGGGATAGATGGGAGGGAGGGATAGAGGGAGGGATAGAGGGAGGGAGGGATAGAGGGGGGAGGGATAGAGGGAGGGATAGAAAGGGGTGAAATTGTGTTTCCATAATCTCACCCTTGGAACAGCTCCGACTCGAATACTGTTGATCAGAGAACATTCTAGAACCTGGCCCTCCTGTAGAGAGAGAGAAACAGATGGGGAGAGAGAGAGAAACAGATGGAGAGAGAGAGAGAGAGAGAGAGAGCGGTGAGAGAGAGAGAGAGAGAGAGAGAAGAGTGAGAGAGAGAGAGAGAGAGCGGAGAGAGAGAGAAGAGAGGCGAGTGAGAGAGAGAGAGAGAGAGAGAGAGAGAGAGAGAGAGAGAGAGAGAGAGAGAGAGAGAGAGAGAGAGAGAGAGAGAGAGAGAGAAGAGAGGCGGTGAGAGAGAGAGAGAGAGAGAGAGAGAGAGAGAGAGAGAGAGAGAGAGAGAGAGAGAAGAGAGGCGGTGAGAGAGAGAGAGAGAAGAGAGGAGGTGAGAGAGAGAGAGAGAGAGAGGGAGAGAGAGAGAAAAGAGAGATCTCGTCAATGCCAAATAAAACAGACATACTGCGACCCCACCTCCCCTAGCTTTGTCTGATTACTGTAGCAACCTAACTGTCACTTCCAGAAGTCCCATAGACATTTTGTCTACAGCTAGTGACAAGACATGTCTGTTCTCAAGGACACACCCCACGTAGCATGGATAAATACAGTACCTTAGAGAGATACAGTAATATTATACATTGCTATCCTCTTACACAACGGCTAAATCACAATGGTGTGATGGATAACAATGGGCTTCCTCTCCAACCAGCATTACCTTAAACCATCAGTAGCCAACCCTCCTAATTGGAAGACTCAGGTGTGCTAGAGCAGGGCTAGAACAAAAGCCTGCACACCCAGTATCTAACTCACCAGGAGTAGGGTATAGGCTACCACTGCCTTATAAGTGGTGATAAATGCTGTAGTTAACGAGGATAACTGTTAGTGAGGATATGGGCCTATATCTCCTCTATAGTTAGGGTTCATTTCACACAGCCCTCTCAATGGCTCCATTCTATACCACTGTCTTTCTTTATCTCTCTGAATAAACTCCATTCTATACCACTGTCTTTCTTTATCTCTCTGAATAAACTCCATTCTATACCACTGTCTTTCTTTCTCTCTCTGAATAAACTCCATTCTATACCACTGTCTTTCTTTCTCTCTCTGAATAAACTCCATTCTATACCACTGTCTTTCTTTCTCTCTCTGAATAAACTCCATTCTATACCACTGTCTTTCTTTCTCTCTCTGAATAAACTCCATTCTATACCACTGTCTTTCTTTCTCTCTCTGAATAAACTCCATTCTATACCACTGTCTTTCTCTCTGAATAAACTCCATTCTATACCACTGTCTTTCTCTCTCTGAATAAACTCCATTCTATTCCACGTCTTTCTCTCTCTGAATAAACTCCATTCTATTCCACTGTCTTTCTTTTTCTGAATAAACTCCATTCTATACCACTGTCTTTCTCTCTGAATAAACTCCATTCTATTCCACTGTCTTTCTTTCTCTCTGAATAAACTCCATTCTATATCCCACTTTCTTTCTTTCTCTCTGAATAAACTCCATTCTATTCCACTGTCTTTCTTTCTCTCTGAATAAACTCCATTCTATTCCACTTTCTTTCTTTCTCTGAATAAACTCCATTCTATTCCACTTTCTTTCTTTCTTTCTCTCTGAATAAACTCTATTCTATTCCACTGTCTTTCTCTCTCTGAATAAACTCCATTCTATTCCACTTTCTTTCTTTCTCTGAATAAACTCCATTCTATTCCACTTTCTTTCTTTCTTTCTCTCTGAATAAACTCCATTCTATACTACTGTCTTTCTCTCTCTGAATAAACTCCATTCTATTCCACGGTCTTTCTTTCTCTCTGAATAAACTCCATTCTATATTCCACTTTCTTTCTTTCTCTCTGAATAAACTCCATTCTATTCCACTGTCTTTCTCTCTGAATAAACTCCATTCTATACCACTGTCTTTCTCTCTGAATAAACTCCATTCTATTCCACTGTCTTTCTTTTTCTGAATAAACTCCATTCTATACCACTGTCTTTCTCTCTGAATAAACTCCATTCTATACCACTGTCTTTCTCTCTGAATAAACTCCATTCTATACCACTGTCTTTCTCTCTGAATAAACTCCATTCTATTCCACTGTCTTTCTTTTTCTGAATAAACTCCATTCTATACCACTGTCTTTCTCTCTGAATAAACTCCATTCTATACCACTGTCTTTCTCTCTGAATAAACTCCATTCTATACCACTGTCTTTCTCTCTGAATAAACTCCATTCTATTCCACTGTCTTTCTTTTTCTGAATAAACTCCATTCTATTCCACTGTCTTTCTCTCTGAACAAACTCCATTCTAT
>NW_025746745.1:40000-90112 GCF_021184085.1 Oncorhynchus gorbuscha
GACCATGTGAGATTATGATTCAAAAGGTTGGGTCCGATGCGCATTTCAGTCATCATGCACTGTCTGAATGATCATTTCTAAAGGCTTTCCACTAAAATCTTTCCATTTTAATGTGGACTGCAAAGTAGGAACCTGACAATTATATCATGCTGATTTGTATCAATCACGGGGCATTTGTTTCGCAAACTCTGACATCACATGTAGCCTACACTGTACATTGCACAGTACAAAAATGAATGATATATGTAAACCCTGGATGGCTGATGCTGTGTATCGGCCAGTGAGGGGCTTTGAAGCCCCCGGTTGGCCTTACTGGCACTCCCCAGAAGGAGCAGTCCTCCATAGGAATGGAATCCTACAGTATTTACATTAAATGTTTCAAGGACAAAATGACAGGTATTTAAGTATTTTTCTGTTGTCCGAACCATTTGGGTCTCATGAACACGATGGTGTTCTCAGTTTTCCTCTACAATCCCCCACAAGCCTCACAAGACCCCCACAAGCTTCACAAGACCCCCACAAGCCTCACAAGACCCCCACAAGCCTCACAAGACCCCCACAAGCCTCACAAGACCCCCACAAGCCTCACAAGACCCCCACAAGCCTCACAAGTCCATGGTCACCCAATAACACTTTCAGAAATGTATGGAAGTATGGACGTTTTGGACCCACCCAAAAAAGGGGTTAAACATGGGAAGGATTTATCAAAACCCATTTCTGAGCTTTCTTATATCTCTCAGATATAGGACAGACACTTCAAAACATACTTCCTTTTTACAATTTTGTTTTACTATCTGTTTTGCCATGTATGAGTGTGTTTATTCAATGTGTTTCTATGGGCTAATGGCAGCAAGTCCAAATTCAATGTTTAATCAAATATTTTTTGTATATATATTTTAAACCTAGTGGTCCTAAAATGTCTAATTAAATAGCAAAATTATACATGGTATGACCATCTTAAAAAATTCTATATGTTCGCTTTTTTTGGTATTGTTCCAGACTTCAAAAGTTGTCTCCTGATGTAGGTGTTTCTCAAAATGCCTACTATCATTCACATTGGAACAAGGGAAGGTCGGAGTAGAGTCCAAAATGCATACTATCATTCACATTGGAACAAGGGAGGGTCGGAGTAGAGTCCAAAATGCATACTATCATTCACATTGGAACAAGGGAAGGTCGTTGTAGAGTCCAAAATGCATACTATCATTCACATTGGAACAAGGGAGGGTCGGAGTAGGGTCCAAAATGCATACCATCATTCACATTGGAACAAGGGAAGGTCGAAGTAGAGTACAAAATGCATACTATCATTCACATTGGAACAAGGGGGGGTCGGAGTAGAGTCCAAAATGCCTACTATCATTCACATTGGAACAAGGGAAGGTCGGAGTAGAGTCCAAAATGCATACTATCATTCACATTGGAACAAGGGAGGGTCGGAGTAGGGTCCAAAATGCATACTATCATTCACATTGGAACAAGGGAAGGTCGGAGTAGAGTCCAAAATGCATACTGTCATTCACATTGGAACAAGGGGGGGTCGGAGTAGGGTCCAAAATGCATACCATCATTCACATTGGAACAAGGGAAGGTCGAAGTAGAGTACAAAATGCATACTATCATTCACATTGGAACAAGGGGGGGTCGGAGTAGAGTCCAAAATGCCTACTATCATTCACATTGGAACAAGGGAAGGTCGGAGTAGAGTCCAAAATGCATACTATCATTCACATTGGAACAAGGGAGGGTCGGAGTAGGGTCTAAAATGCATACTATCATTCACATTGGAACAAGGGAAGGTCGGAGTAGGGTCCAAAATGCATACTATCATTCACATTGGAACAAGGGAAGGTCGGAGTAGGGTCCAAAATGCATACTATCATTCACATTGGAACAAGGGAAGGTCGGAGTAGGGTCCAAAATGCATACTATCATTCACATTGGAACAAGGGAAGGTCGGAGTAGGGTCCAAAATGCATACTATCATTCACATTGGAACAAGGGAAGGTCGGAGTAGAGTCCAAAATGCATACTGTCATTCACATTGGAACAAGGGGGGGTCGGAGTAGGGTCCAAAATGCATACCATCATTCACATTGGAACAAGGGAAGGTCGAAGTAGAGTACAAAATGCATACTATCATTCACATTGGAACAAGGCGGGGTCGGAGTAGAGTCCAAAATGCCTACTATCATTCACATTGGAACAAGGGAAGGTCGGAGTAGAGTCCAAAATGCATACTATCATTCACATTGGAACAAGGGAGGGTCGGAGTAGGGTATAAAATGCATACTATCATTCACATTGGAACAAGGGAAGGTCGGAGTAGGGTCCAAAATGCATACTATCATTCACATTGGAACAAGGGAAGGTCGGAGTAGGGTCCAAAATGCATACTATCATTCACATTGGAACAAGGGAGGGTCGGAGTAGGGTCCAAAATGCATACTATCATTCACATTGGAACAAGGGAAGGTCGGAGTAGAGTCCAAAATGCATACTATCAGTCACATTGGAACAAGGGAGGGTCGGAGTAGAGTCCAAAATGCCTACTATCATTCACATTGGAACAAGGGAGGGTCGGAGTAGGGTCCAAAATGCATACTATCATTCACATTGGAACAGGGGAAGGTCGGAGTAGGGTCCAAAATGCATACTATCATTCACATTGGAACAAGGGAAGGTCGGAGTAGAGTCCAAAATGCATACTATCATTCACATTGGAACAAGGGAGGGTCGGAGTAGGGTCTAAAATGCATACTATCATTCACATTGGAACAAGGGAAGGTCGGAGTAGGGTCCAAAATGCATACTATCATTCACATTGGAACAAGGGAAGGTCGGAGTAGGGTCCAAAATGCATACTATCATTCACATTGGAACAAGGGAAGGTCGGAGTAGGGTCCAAAATGCATACTATCATTCACATTGGAACAAGGGAAGGTCGGAGTAGAGTCCAAAATGCATACTGTCATTCACATTGGAACAAGGGGGGGTCGGAGTAGGGTCCAAAATGCATACCATCATTCACATTGGAACAAGGGAAGGTCGAAGTAGAGTACAAAATGCATACTATCATTCACATTGGAACAAGGGGGGGTCGGAGTAGAGTCCAAAATGCCTACTATCATTCACATTGGAACAAGGGAAGGTCGGAGTAGAGTCCAAAATGCATACTATCATTCACATTGGAACAAGGGAGGGTCGGAGTAGGGTCTAAAATGCATACTATCATTCACGTTGGAACAAGGGAAGGTCGGAGTAGAGTCCAAAATGCATACTATCATTCACATTGGAACAAGGGAGGGTCGGAGTAGGGTCTAAAATGCATACTATCATTCACATTGGAACAAGGGAAGGTCGGAGTAGGGTCCAAAATGCATACTATCATTCACATTGGAACAAGGGAAGGTCGGAGTAGGGTCTAAAATGCATACTATCATTCACATTGGAACAAGGGAAGGTCGGAGTAGGGTCCAAAATGCATACTATCATTCACATTGGAACAAGGGAAGGTCAGAGTAAGGTCCAAAATGCATACTATCATTCACATTGGAACAAGGGAGGGTCGGAGTAGGGTCCAAAATGCATACTATCATTCACATTGGAACAAGGGAAGGTCGGAGTAGAGTCCAAAATGCATACTATCAGTCACATTGGAACAAGGGAGGGTCGGAGTAGAGTCCAAAATGCCTACTATCATTCACATTGGAACAAGGGAGGGTCGGAGTAGGGTCCAAAATGCATACTATCATTCACATTGGAACAAGGGAAGGTCGGAGTAGAGTCCAAAATGCATACTATCATTCACATTGTAACAAGGGAAGGTCGGAGTAGAGTCCAAAATGCTAAGAGCACACCTGGGGAACCACAGCGTTCCCTACAGGAGTCAGTTATACAGCATCTGTAAATATAAACACAAACAGGACTGCTAAGAGCACACCTGGGGAACCACAGTGTTCCCTACAGGAGTCAGTTATACAGCATCTGTAAATGTAAACACAAACAGGACTGCTAAGAGCACACCTGGGGAACCCCAGCGTTCCCTACAGGAGTCAGTCATGCAGCATCTGTAAATGTAAACACAAACAGGACTGCTAAGAGCACACCTGGGGAACCCCAGCATTCCCTACAGGAGTCAGTCATGCAGCATCTGTAAATGTAAACACAAATAGGGGTTATATCAAACCTCTCTTGCCCATAACTAGATACTATATTAAAGCCACCATAAATAAAACCACTATAAACGCCTGTCAAACCAATCACAATAATGGTTATGGCTTAATGTGGAATGACTCAACTATCTGCTAGTCTCTGGCATGATTGATTGAGTAAGCAGCCAACATTAACACACCGGACAATCAGATCCCATGGTCTGATACACACAACTGTGTGGATCTGAGGTTTGTTTTCCATTAGCTGCCTGAGTCACTGGCAGCTGTCTGTGTGTCTGTGTGTCTGTGTGTCTGTGTGTGTGTGTGTGTGGACTCAGTCTGGACGGAGTGTGGGAGAGTGGGAGATGGAGAGACGGAGTGTGGGAGATGGAGAGACAGAGTGTGGGAGATGGAGAGACAGAGTGTGGGAGAATGGGAGATGGAGAGAAGGAGCGAGGGAGAGTGGGAGATGGAGAGACGGAGCGAGGGAGAGTGGGAGATGGAGAGACAGAGTGTGGGAGATGGAGAGACAGAGTGTGGGAGATGGAGAGACGGAGCGTGGGAGAGTGGGAGATGGAGAGACAGAGTGTGGGAGATGGAGAGACAGAGTGTGGGAGATGGAGAGACAGAGTGTGGGAGAATGGGAGATGGAGAGAAGGAGCGAGGGAGAGTGGGAGATGGAGAGACGGAGCGAGGAGAGTGGGAGATGGAGAGACAGAGTGTGGGAGATGGAGAGACAGAGTGTGGGAGATGGAGAGACGGAGCGTGGGAGAGTGGGAGATGGAGAGACAGAGTGTGGGAGATGGAGAGACAGAGTGTGGGAGATGGAGAGACAGAGTGTGGGAGATGGAGAGACAGAGTGTGGGAGATGGAGAGACTGAGATGGAGAGACGGAGCGAGACAGAGTGTGGGAGATGGAGAGACAGAGTGTGGGAGATGGAGAGACAGAGTGTGGGAGATGGAGAGACAGAGTGTGGGAGATGGAGAGACAGAGTGTGGGAGATGGAGAGACAGAGTGTGGGAGATGGAGAGACAGAGTGTGGGAGATGGAGAGACAAGAGTGTGGGAGATGGAGAGACAAGAGTGTGGGAGATGGAGAGACAAGAGTGTGGGAGATGGAGAGACAGAGTGTGGGAGATGGAGAGACAGAGTGTGGGAGATGGAGAGACGGAGCGTGGGAGAGTGGGAGATGGAGAGACAGAGTGTGGGAGATGGAGAGACAGAGTGTGGGAGATGGAGAGACAGAGTGTGGGAGATGGAGAGACAGAGTGTGGGAGATGGAGAGACTGAGACTTGCAGGCTTGTTTTCAAATTGCTGTGCGTTTTGTTGCCAACCTATTTTGCTACCTGACAACTTTACGGGTTTCACTTTTTAATTACCGTTCATATATTTATTTTTTCCTCGACTTTTTCACTCCGGACGCTTTATCTGGACACGATTCGTCAGGACCTCCAACAGCCGAAGCTAAGTAGTAACATTAACATGATGCCTTCTAATTGCAGCCGCTGTGCTCGCCTTACGGCGAGGATAGCTGTACTGCAAGCCCAGCTTCAGACGCAATCGTTAGGCAAGGGTAATTTCAGTGTAGGAAAGGATGAAACAGCGTCTGTGCCACCAGTAAGTACAGATAGTAGTATAAATCCCCTGGCACAGTCCCCGCAGCCGGACAACTTTCTCACGGTTTCTGGAAGGAAATGCTGTAGGAACGCTCAACCGGTGTCGCTCATTCAGCAGACAGAAACTTTCAACCGGTTCTCCCCATTAAGCAGCGGGTCGGTGTCAGAGGCCGAGTCTTCTCTGGTCTCTACTCCTCCCGTTACGGGGTCTGAGACGCCGAAGCTTCCCACCATTAGCTCTGACAAATTGAAAACTCTAGTCATTGGCGACTCCATTACCCGCAGTATTAGACTTAAAGCGAATCATCCAGCGATCATACACTGTTTACCCGGGGCAGGGCTACCGACGTTAAGGCTAATCTGAAGATGGTGCTGGCTAAAGCTAAAACTGGCGAGTGTAGAGAGTATAGAGATATTGTTATCCACGTCGGCACCAACGATGTTAGGATGAAACAGTCAGAGATCACCAAGCGCAACATAGCTTCTGCGTGCATATCAGCTAGAAAGATGTGTCGGCATCGAGTAATTGTCTCTGGCCCCCTCCCAGTTAGGGGAGTGATGAGCTCTACAGCAGAGTCTCACAACTCAATCGCTGGTTGAAAACTGTTTTCTGCCCCTCCCAAAAGATAGAATTTGTAGATAATTGGCCCTCTTTCTGGGACTCGCCCACAAACAGGACCAAGCCTGACCTGCTGAGGGAGTGACGGACTCCATCCTAGCTGGAGGGGTGCTCTCATCTTATCTGCCAACATAGACAGGGCTCTAACTCCTCTAGCTCCACAATGAAATAGGGTGCAGGCCAGGCAGCAGGCTATTAGCCAGCCTGCCAGCATAGTGGAGTCTGCCACTAGCATAGTTAGTGTAGTCAGCTCAGCTATCACCATTGAGACCGTGTCTGTGCCTCGACCTGGGTTGGGCAAAACTAAACATGGCGGTGTTCGCCTTAGCAATCTCACTAGGATAAAGACCACCTCCATTCCTGTCATTACTGAAAGAGATCATGATACCTCACATCTCAAAATAGGGCTACTTAATGTTAGATCCCTTACTTCAAAGGCAATTATAGTCAATGAACTAATCACTGATCATAATCTTGATGTGATTGGCCTGACTGAAACATGGCTTAAGCCTGATGAATTTACTGTGTTAAATGAGGCCTCACCTCCTGGCTACACTAGTGACCATATCCCCGTGCATCCCGCAAAGGCGGAGGTGTTGCTAACATTTACGATAGCAAATTTCAATTTACAAAAAAAAAAAATGACGTTTTCGTCTTTTGAGCTTCTAGTCATGAAATCTATGCAGCCTACTCAATCACTTTTTATAGCTACTGTTTACAGGCCTCCTGGGCCATATACAGCGTTTCTCACTGAGTTCCCTGAATTCCTATCAGACCTTGTAGTCATTGCAGATAATATTCTAATCTTTGGTGACTTTAATATTCACATGGAAAAGTCCACAGACCCACTCCAAAAGGCTTTTGGAGCCATCATCGACTCAGTGGGTTTTGTCCAACATGTCTCTGGACCCACTCACTCTCACAGTCATACGCTGGACCTAGTTTTGTCCCATGGAATAAATGTTGTGGATCTTAATGTTTTTCCTCATAATCCTGGACTATCAGACCACCATTTTATTACGTTTGCAATTGCAACAAATAATCTGCTCAGACCCCAACCAAGGAACATCAAAAGTCGTGCTATAAATTCACAGACAACACAAAGATTCCTTGATGCCCTTCCAGACTCCCTCTGCCTACCCAAGGACGCCAGAGGACAAAAATCCGTTAACCACCTAACTGAGGATCTCAATTTAACCTTGCGCAATACCCTAGATGCAGTTGCACCCCTAAAAACTAAAAAAATGTCTCATAAGAAACTAGCTCCATGGTACACAGAAAATACCCGAGCTCTGAAGCAAGCTTCCAGAAAATTGGAACGGAAATGGCCCCACACCAAACTGGAAGTCTTCCGACTAGCTTGGAAGGATGGTACCGTGCAGTACCGAAGAGCCCTTACTGCTGCTCGATCGTCCTATTTTTCTAACTTAATTGAGGAAAATAAGAACAATCCGAAATTCCTTTTTGATACTGTGGCAAAGCTAACTAAAAAGCAGCATTCCCCAAGAGAGGATGACTTGCACTTTAGCAGTGATAAATTCATGAACTTCTTTTGAGGAAAAGATTATGATTATTAGAAAGCAAATTACGGACTCCTCTTTAAACCTGCGTATTCCTCCAAACCTCAGTTGTCCTGAGTCTGCACAACTCTGCCAGGACCTAGGATCAAGAGAGACGCTCAAGTGTTTTAGTACTATATCTCTTGACACAATGATGAAAATAATCATGGCCTCTAAACCTTCAAGCTGTATACTGGACCCTATTCCAACTAAACTACTGAAAGAGCTGCTTCCTGTGCTTGGCCCTCCTATGTTGAACATAATAAACGGCTCTCTATCCACTGGATGTGTACCAAACTCACTAAAAGTGGCAGTAATAAAGCCTCTCTTGAAAAAGCCAAACCTTGACCCAGAAAATATAAAAAACTATCGGCCTATATCGAATCTTCCATTCCTCTCAAAGATTTTAGAGAAGGCTGTTGCGCAGCAACTCACTGCCTTCCTGAAGACAAACAATGTATACGAAATGCTTCAGTCTGGTTTTAGACCCCATCATAGCACTGAGACGGCACTTGTGAAGGTGGTAAATGACATTTTGATGGCATCGGACCGAGGCTCTGCATCTGTCCTCGTGCTCCTAGACCTTAGTGCTGCTTTTGATACCATCGATCACCACATTCTTTTGGAGAGATTGGAAACCCAAATTGGTCTACACGGACATGTTCTGGCCTGGTTTAGGTCTTATCTGTCGGAAAGATATCAGTTTGTCTCTGTGAATGGTTTGTCCTCTGACAAATCAACTGTACATTTCGGTGTTCCTCAAGGTTCTGTTTTAGGACCACTATTGTTTTCACTATATATTTTACCTCTTGGGGATGTTATTCGAAAACATAATGTAAACTTTCACTGCTATGCGGATGACACACAGCTGTACATTTCAATGAAACATGGTGAAGCACCAAAATTGCCCTCGCTAGAAGCATGTGTTTCAGACATAAGGAAGTGGATGGCTGCAAACTTTCTACTATTAAACTCGGACAAAACAGAGATGCTTGTTCTAGGTCCCAAGAAACAAAGAGATCTTCTGTTGAATCTGACAATTAATCTTAATGGTTGTACAGTCGTCTCAAATAAAACTGTGAAGGACCTCGGCGTTACTCTGGACCCTGATCTCTCTTTTGAAGAACATATCAAGACCATTTCGAGGACAGCTTTTTTCCATCTACGTAACATTGCAAAAATCAGAAACTTTCTGTCCAAAAATGATGCAGAAAAATTAATCCATGCTTTTGTCACTTCTAGGTTAGACTACTGCAATGCTCTATTTTCCGGCTACCCGGATAAAGCACTAAATAAACTTCAGTTAGTGCTAAATACGGCTGCTAGAATCCTGACTAGAACCAAAAAATTTGATCATATTACTCCAGTGCTAGCCTCTCTACACTGGCTTCCTGTCAAAGCAAGGGCTGATTTCAAGGTTTTACTGCTAACCTACAAAGCATTACATGGGCTTGCTCCTACCTACCTCTCTGATTTGGTCCTGCCGTACATACCTATACGTACGCTACGGTCACAAGACGCAGGCCTCCTAATTGTCCCTAGAATTTCTAAGCAAACAGCTGGAGGCAGGGCTTTCTCCTATAGAGCTCCATTTTTATGGAACGGTCTGCCTACCCATGTCAGAGACGCAAACTCGGTCTCAACCTTTAAGTCTTTACTGAAGACTCATCTCTTCAGTGGGTCATATGATTGAGTGTAGTCTGGCCCAGGAGTGGGAAGGTGAACGGAAAGGCTCTGGAGCAACGAACCGCCCTTGCTGTCTCTGCCTGGCCGGTTCCCCGTTTTCCACTGGGATTCTCTGCCTCTAACCCTGTTACGGGGGCTGAGTCACTGGCTTGCTGGGGCTCTCTCGTGCCGTCCCTGGGGGGGGATGCGTCACCTGGGTGGGTTGATTCACTGTTGTGGTCGGCCTGTCTGGGTTCCCCCCCCCCCTTGGGTTGTACCGTGTCGGAGATCTTTGTGGGCTATACTCGGCCTTGTCTCAGGATGGTAAGTTGGTGGTTGAAGATTTCCCTCTAGTGGTGTGGGGGCTGTGCTTTGGCAAAGTGGGTGGGGTTATATCCTTCCTGTTTGGCCCTGTCCGGGGTGTCCTCGGATGGGGCCACAGTGTCTCCTGACCCCTCCTGTCTCAGCCTCCAGTATTTATGCTGCAGTAGTTTATGTGTCGGGGGCTAGGGTCAGTTTGTTTATCTGGAGTACTTCTCCTGTCCTATTCGGTGTCCTGTGTAAATCTAAGTGTGCGTTCTCTAATTCTCTCCTTCTCTCTTTCTTTCTCTCTCTCGGAGGACCTGAGCCCTAGAACCATGCCCCAGGACTACCTGACATGATGACTCCTTGCTGTCCCCAGTCCACCTGGCCATGCTGCTGCTCCAGTTTAACTGGCCTGGGCCCTAGGACCATGTCCCAGGACTACCTGACATGAGGACTCCTTGCTGTCCCCAGTCCACCTGGCCATGCTCCTGCTCCAGTTTCAACTGACCTGAGCCCTAGGACCGTGCCCCAGGACTACCTGACATGATGGCTCCTTGCTGTCCCCAGTCCATCTGACTGTGCTGCTGCTCCAGTTTCAACTGTTCTGCCTTATTATTATTTGACCATGCTGGTCATTTATGAACATTTGAACATCTTGGTCATGTTCTGTTATAATCTCTACCCGGCACAGCCAGAAGAGGACTGGCCACCCCACATAGCCCGGTTCCTCTCTAGGTTTCTTCCTAGGTTTTGGCCTTTCTAGGGAGTTTTTCCTAGCCACCGTGCTTTTACACCTGCATTGTTTGCTGTTTGGGGTTTTAGGCTGGGTTTCTGTACAGCACTTTGAGATATCAGCTGATGTACGAAGGGCTATATAAATAAATTTGATTTGATTTGATTTGACTGAGATGGAGAGACGGAGCGAGGGAGAGTGGGAGATGGAGAGACAGAGTGTGGGAGATGGAGAGACGGAGCGTGGGAGATGGAGAGACGGAGCGTGGGAGATGGAGAGATGGAGCGTGGGAGATGGAGAGACGGAGCGTGGGAGATGGAGAGACGGAGCGAGGGAGTGTGGGAGATGGAGAGACAGAGTGTGGGAGATGGAGAGACAGAGTGTGGGAGATGGAGAGACGGAGCGTGGGAGAGTGGGAGATGGAGAGACAGAGTGTGGGAGATGGAGAGACAGAGTGTGGGAGATGGAGAGACAGAGTGTGGGAGATGGAGAGACAGAGTGTGGGAGATGGAGAGACTGAGATGGAGAGACGGAGCGAGGGAGAGTGGGAGATGGAGAGACAGAGTGTGGGAGATGGAGAGACAGAGTGTGGGAGATGGAGAGACAGAGTGTGGGAGATGGAGAGACAGAGTGTGGGAGATGGAGAGACAGAGTGTGGGAGATGGAGAGACAGAGTGTGGGAGATGGAGAGACAGAGTGTGGGAGATGGAGAGACAGAGTGTGGGAGATGGAGAGACAAGAGTGTGGGAGATGGAGAGACAGAGTGTGGGAGATGGAGAGACGGAGTGTGGGAGATGGAGAGACGGAGCGTGGGAGAGTGGGAGATGGAGAGACAGAGTGTGGGAGATGGAGAGACAGAGTGTGGGAGATGGAGAGACAGAGTGTGGGAGATGGAGAGACTGAGATGGAGAGACGGAGCGAGGGAGAGTGGGAGATGGAGAGACAGAGTGTGGGAGATGGAGAGACGGAGCGTGGGAGATGGAGAGACGGAGCGTGGGAGATGGAGAGACGGAGCGTGGGAGATGGAGAGACGGAGCGTGGGAGATGGAGAGATGGAGCGTGGGAGATGGAGAGACGGAGCGTGGGAGATGGAGAGACGGAGCGTGGGAGATGGAGAGACGGAGCGTGGGAGATGGAGAGACGGAGCGTGGGAGATGGAGAGACGGAGCGTGGGAGATGGAGAGACGGAGCGTGGGAGATGGAGAGACGGAGCGTGGGAGATGGAGAGACGGAGCGTGGGAGATGGAGAGACGGAGCGTGGGAGATGGAGAGAATGAGTGTGGGAGAGTAGGAGATGGAGAGACGGAGTGTGGGAGATGGAGAGACGGAGTGTGGGAGATGGAGAGACAGAGTGTGGGAGATGGAGAGACAGAGTGTGGGAGATGGAGAGACTGAGATGGAGAGACGGAGCGAGGGAGAGTGGGAGATGGAGAGACAGAGTGTGGGAGATGGAGAGACGGAGCGTGGGAGATGGAGAGACGGAGCGTGGGAGATGGAGAGACGGAGCGTGGGAGATGGAGAGACGGAGCGTGGGAGATGGAGAGACGGAGCGTGGGAGATGGAGAGACGGAGCGTGGGAGATGGAGAGACGGAGCGTGGGAGATGGAGAGACGGAGCGTGGGAGATGGAGAGACGGAGCGCGGGAGATGGAGAGAATGAGTGTGGGAGAGTAGGAAATGGAGAGACGGAGTGTGGGAGATGGAGAGACGGAGTGTGGGAGATGGAGAGACGGAGTGTGGGAGATGGAGAGACGGAGTGTGGGAGATGGAGAGACGGAGTGTGGGAGATGGAGAGACGGAGTGTGGGAGATGGAGAGACGGAGTGTGGGAGCGTGGGAGATGGAGAGACGGAGCGTGGGAGATGGAGAGACGGAGCGTGGGAGTGTGGGAGATGGAGAGACGGAGCGTGGGAGTGTGGGAGATGGAGAGACGGAGTGTGGGAGATGGAGAGACGGAGTGTGGGAGATGGAGAGACAGAGCGTGGGAGATGGAGAGAAAGAGCGTGGGAGATGGAGAGAAAGAGCGTGGGAGATGGAGAGACGGAGCGTGGGAGATGGAGAGACGGAGTGTTGGAGATGGAGAGACAGAGCGTGGGAGATGGAGAGAAAGAGCGTGGGAGATGGAGAGAAAGAGCGTGGGAGATGGAGAGACGGAGCGTGGGAGTGTGGGAGATGGAGAGACGGAGTGTGGGAGATGGAGAGACGGAGTGTGGGAGATGGAGAGACGGAGTGTGGGAGATGGAGAGACGGAGAGTGGGAGATGGAGAGACGGAGCGTGGGAGATGGAGAGACGGAGCGTGGGAGATGGAGAGACGGAGCGTGGGAGATGGAGAGACGGAGTGTGGGAGATGGAGAGACGGAGTGTGGGAGATGGAGAGACGGAGCGTGGGAGATGGAGAGACGGAGCAGGGGAGAGTGGGAGATGGAGAGACAGAGTGTGGGAGCTGGAGAGACAGAGCATGGGAGAGTAGGAGATGGAGAGACGGAGTGTGGGAGATGGAGAGACGGAGTGTGGGAGACGGAGTGTGGGAGTGTGGGAGATGGAGAGACGGAGTGTGGGAGATGGAGAGACAGAGCATGGGAGAGTAGGAGATGGAGAGACGGAGTGTGGGAGATGGAGAGACGGAGTGTGGGAGTGTGGGAGATGGAGAGACGGAGTGTGGGAGATGGAGAGACGGAGTGTGGGAGACGGATTGTGGGAGTGTGGGAGATGGAGTGAGGGAGAGTGGGAGATGGAGAGACGGAGCATGGGAGAGTGGGAGGTGGAGAGACGGAGTGTGGGAGATGGAGAGACGGAGTGAGGGAGATGGAGAGACGGAGTGAGGGAGAGTGGGAGATGGAGAGACCGAGCGAGGGAGAGTGGGAGATGGAGAGACGGAGCGTGGGAGATGGAGAGACGGAGCGTGGGAGATGGAGAGACGGAGCGTGGGAGATGGAGAGACGGAGCGTGGGAGATGGAGAGACGGAGCATGGGAGAGTGGGAGATGGAGAGACGGAGCATGGGAGAGTGGGAGATGGAGAGACAGAGCATGGGAGAGTAGGAGATGGAGAGACGGAGTGTGGGAGATGGAGAGACGGAGCGTGGGAGATGGAGAGACGGAGCGTGGGAGATGGAGAGACGGAGCGTGGGAGATGGAGAGACGGAGCGTGGGAGATGGAGAGACGGAGCGTGGGAGATGGAGAGACGGAGCGTGGGAGATGGAGAGACGGAGCGTGGGAGATGGAGAGACGGAGCGTGGGAGTGTGGGAGATGGAGAGACGGAGTGTGGGAGATGGAGAGACGGAGTGTGGGAGATGGAGAGACGGAGTGTGGGAGATGGAGAGACAGAGCGTGGGAGATGGAGAGACGGAGCGTGGGAGTGTGGGAGATGGAGAGACGGAGCGTGGGAGATGGAGAGACGGAGCGTGGGAGTGTGGGAGATGGAGAGACGGAGTGTGGGAGATGGAGAGACGGAGTGTGGGAGATGGAGAGACGGAGTGTGGGAGATGGAGAGACGGAGTGTGGGAGATGGAGAGACGGAGTGTGGGAGAGTGGGAGATGGAGAGACGGAGCGTGGGAGATGGAGAGACGGAGCGTGGGAGATGGAGAGATGGAGCGTGGGAGATGGAGAGACGGAGTGTGGGAGATGGAGAGACGGAGCGTGGGAGTGTGGGAGATGGAGAGACGGAGTGTGGGAGATGGAGAGACGGAGGGTGGGAGTGTGGGAGATGGAGAGACGGAGTGTGGGAGATGGAGAGACGGAGTGTGGGAGATGGAGAGACGGAGAGATGGAGCGAGGGAGATGGAGAGACGGAGCGTGGGAGATGGAGAGGCGGAGCGTGGGAGATGGAGAGGCGGAGCGTGGGAGATGGCGAGACGGAGCGTGGGAGATGGAGAGACGGAGTGTGGGAGATGGAGAGACGGAGTGTGGGAGATGGAGAGACGGAGTGTGGGAGATGGAGAGACGGAGTGTGGGAGATGGAGAGACGGAGCATGGGAGAGTGGGAGATGGAGAGACGGAGCAGGGGGAGTGGGAGATGGAGAGACGGAGTGTGGGAGCTGGAGAGACAGAGCATGGGAGAGTAGGAGATGGAGAGACGGAGTGTGGGAGATGGAGAGACGGAGTGTGGGAGATGGAGAGACGGAGTGTGGGAGACGGAGTGTGGGAGTGTGGGAGATGGAGAGACGGAGTGTGGGAGATGGAGAGACGGAGTGTGGGAGATGGAGAGACGGAGTGTGGGAGATGGAGAGACGGAGTGTGGGAGATGGAGAGACGGAGTGTGGGAGACGGAGTGTGGGAGATGGAGAGACGGAGCATGGGAGAGTGGGAGGTGGAGAGACGGAGTGTGGGAGATGGAGAGACGGAGTGAGGGAGATGGAGTGAGGGAGAGTGGGAGATGGAGAGACCGAGCGTGGGAGAGTGGGAGATGGAGAGACCGAGCGAGGGAGAGTGGGAGATGGAGAGACGGAGCGAGGGAGAGTGGGAGATGGAGAGACGGAGCGAGGGAGAGTGGGAGATGGAGAGACGGAGCGTGGGAGAGTGGGAGATGGAGAGACGGAGCGTGGGAGTGTGGGAGATGGAGAGACGGAGCGTGGGAGATGGAGAGACGGAGTGTGGGAGATGGAGAGACAGAGCGTGGGAGATGGAGAGACAGAGCATGGGAGATGGAGAGACGGAGCATGGGAGATGGAGAGACAGAGCATGGGAGAGTGGGAGATGGAGAGACAGAGCATGGGAGAGTAGGAGATGGAGAGACTGAGTGTGGGAGATGGAGAGACGGAGTGTGGGAGATGGAGAGACAGAGTGTGGGAGATGGAGAGACAGAGTGTGGGAGATGGAGAGACAGAGTGTGGGAGATGGAGAGACGGAGTGAGGGAGAGTGGGAGATGGAGAGACAGAGCGTGGGAGATGGAGAGACGGAGCGTGGGAGATGGAGAGACGGAGCATGGGAGAGTGGGAGATGGAGAGACAGAGCATGGGAGAGTGGGAGGTGGAGAGACGGAGTGTGGGAGATGGAGAGACGGAGTGAGGGAGAGTGGGAGATGGAGAGACGGAGTGTGGGAGATGGAGAGACAGAGCGTGGGAGAGTAGGAGATGGAGAGAGGGAGAGTGGGAGATGGAGAGACGGAGCGTGGGAGATGGAGAGACGGAGCGTGGGAGATGGAGAGACGGAGTGAGGGAGATGGAGAGACGGAGTGAGGGAGAGTGGGAGATGGAGAGACCGAGCGTGGGAGATGGAGAGACGGAGCGTGGGAGATGGAGAGACGGAGCGTGGGAGATGGAGAGACGGAGCGTGGGAGATGGAGAGACGGAGCGTGGGAGATGGAGAGACGGAGCGTGGGAGATGGAGAGATGGAGCGTGGGAGATGGAGAGACGGAGCGTGGGAGATGGAGAGACGGAGCGTGGGAGATGGAGAGAAGGAGTGTGGGAGAGTAGGAAATGGAGAGACGGAGTGTGGGAGATGGAGAGACGGAGTGTGGGAGATGGAGAGACGGAGTGTGGGAGATGGAGAGACGGAGCGTGGGAGATGGAGAGACGGAGCGTGGGAGATGGAGAGACGGAGCGTGGGAGATGGAGAGACGGAGCGTGGGAGTGTGGGAGATGGAGAGACGGAGTGTGGGAGATGGAGAGACGGAGTGTGGGAGATGGAGAGACAGAGCGTGGGAGATGGAGAGACGGAGCGTGGGAGTGTGGGAGATGGAGAGACGGAGCGTGGGAGATGGAGAGACGGAGCGTGGGAGTGTGGGAGATGGAGAGACGGAGTGTGGGAGATGGAGAGACGGAGTGTGGGAGATGGAGAGACGGAGTGTGGGAGATGGAGAGACGGAGTGTGGGAGAGTGGGAGATGGAGAGACGGAGCGTGGGAGATGGAGAGACGGAGCGTGGGAGATGGAGAGATGGAGCGTGGGAGATGGAGAGACGGAGTGTGGGAGATGGAGAGACGGAGCGTGGGAGATGGAGAGACGGAGCGTGGGAGTGTGGGAGATGGAGAGACGGAGTGTGGGAGATGGAGAGACGGAGGGTGGGAGTGTGGGAGATGGAGAGACGGAGTGTGGGAGATGGAGAGACGGAGTGTGGGAGATGGAGAGACGGAGAGATGGAGCGAGGGAGATGGAGAGACGGAGCGTGGGAGATGGAGAGACGGAGCGTGGGAGATGGAGAGGCGGAGCGTGGGAGATGGCGAGACGGAGCGTGGGAGATGGAGAGACGGAGTGTGGGAGATGGAGAGACGGAGTGTGGGAGATGGAGAGACGGAGTGTGGGAGATGGAGAGACGGAGTGTGGGAGATGGAGAGACGGAGCATGGGAGAGTGGGAGATGGAGAGACGGAGCAGGGGAGAGTGGGAGATGGAGAGACGGAGTGTGGGAGCTGGAGAGACAGAGCATGGGAGAGTAGGAGATGGAGAGACGGAGTGTGGGAGATGGAGAGACGGAGTGTGGGAGATGGAGAGACGGAGTGTGGGAGACGGAGTGTGGGAGATGGAGAGACGGAGTGTGGGAGATGGAGAGACGGAGTGTGGGAGATGGAGAGACGGAGTGTGGGAGATGGAGAGACGGAGTGTGGGAGATGGAGAGACGGAGTGTGGGAGATGGAGAGACGGAGTGTGGGAGACGGAGTGTGGGAGATGGAGTGAGGGAGAGTGGGAGATGGAGAGACGGAGCATGGGAGAGTGGGAGGTGGAGAGACGGAGTGTGGGAGATGGAGAGACGGAGTGAGGGAGATGGAGTGAGGGAGAGTGGGAGATGGAGAGACCGAGCGTGGGAGAGTGGGAGATGGAGAGACCGAGCGAGGGAGAGTGGGAGATGGAGAGACGGAGCGAGGGAGAGTGGGAGATGGAGAGACGGAGCGAGGGAGAGTGGGAGATGGAGAGACGGAGCGTGGGAGAGTGGGAGATGGAGAGACGGAGCGTGGGAGTGTGGGAGATGGAGAGACGGAGCGTGGGAGATGGAGAGACGGAGTGTGGGAGATGGAGAGACAGAGCGTGGGAGATGGAGAGACAGAGCATGGGAGATGGAGATACGGAGCATGGGAGATGGAGAGACAGAGCATGGGAGAGTGGGAGATGGAGAGACAGAGCATGGGAGAGTAGGAGATGGAGAGACGGAGTGTGGGAGATGGAGAGACGGAGTGTGGGAGATGGAGAGACAGAGTGTGGGAGATGGAGAGACAGAGTGTGGGAGATGGAGAGACAGAGTGTGGGAGATGGAGAGACGGAGTGAGGGAGAGTGGGAGATGGAGAGACAGAGCGTGGGAGATGGAGAGACGGAGCGTGGGAGATGGAGAGACGGAGCATGGGAGAGTGGGAGATGGAGAGACAGAGCGTGGGAGATGGAGAGACGGAGCGTGGGAGATGGAGAGACGGAGCATGGGAGAGTGGGAGGTGGAGAGACGGAGTGTGGGAGATGGAGAGACGGAGTGAGGGAGATGGAGAGACAGAGTGTGGGAGATGGAGAGACAGAGTGTGGGAGATGGAGAGACGGAGTGAGGGAGAGTGGGAGATGGAGAGACAGAGCGTGGGAGATGGAGAGACGGAGCGTGGGAGATGGAGAGACGGAGCATGGGAGAGTGGGAGATGGAGAGACAGAGCGTGGGAGATGGAGAGACGGAGCGTGGGAGATGGAGAGACGGAGCATGGGAGAGTGGGAGGTGGAGAGACGGAGTGTGGGAGATGGAGAGACGGAGTGAGGGAGATGGAGAGACGGAGCGTGGGAGATGGAGAGACGGAGTGAGGGAGATGGAGAGACGGAGTGAGGGAGAGTGGGAGATGGAGAGACCGAGCGTGGGAGAGTGGGAGATGGAGAGACCGAGCGAGGGAGAGTGGGAGATTGAGAGACGGAGCGAGGGAGAGTGGGAGATGGAGAGACGGAGCGTGGGAGATGGAGAGACGGAGCGTGGGAGATGGAGAGACGGAGCGTGGGAGATGGAGAGACGGAGCGTGGGAGAGTGGGAGATGGAGAGACGGAGCGTGGGAGCGTGGGAGATGGAGAGACGGAGCGTGGGAGATGGAGAGACGGAGCGTGGGAGATGGAGAGACGGAGCGTGGGAGATGGAGAGACGGAGCGTGGGAGATGGAGAGACGGAGCATGGGAGAGTGGGAGATGGAGAGACGGAGCATGGGAGAGTGGGAGATGGAGAGACAGAGCATGGGAGAGTAGGAGATGGAGAGACGGAGTGTGGGAGATGGAGAGACGGAGTGTGGGAGATGGAGAGACGGAGTGTGGGAGCGTTGGAGATGGAGAGACGGAGCGTGGGAGATGGAGAGACGGAGCGTGGGAGATGGAGAGACGGAGCGTGGGAGATGGAGAGACGGAGCGTGGGAGATGGAGAGACGGAGCGTGGGAGATGGAGAGACGGAGCGTGGGAGATGGAGAGACGGAGCGTGGGAGATGGAGAGACGGAGCGTGGGAGATGGAGAGACGGAGCGTGGGAGTGTGGGAGATGGAGAGACTGAGTGTGGGAGTGTGGGAGATGGAGAGACGGAGTGTGGGAGATGGAGAGACGGAGTGTGGGAGATGGAGAGACAGAGCGTGGGAGATGGAGAGACGGAGCGTGGGAGTGTGGGAGATGGAGAGACGGAGCGTGGGAGATGGAGAGACGGAGCGTGGGAGTGTGGGAGATGGAGAGACGGAGTGTGGGAGATGGAGAGACGGAGTGTGGGAGAGTGGGAGATGGAGAGACGGAGCGTGGGAGATGGAGAGACGGAGCGTGGGAGATGGAGAGATGGAGCGTGGGAGATGGAGAGACGGAGTGTGGGAGATGGAGAGACGGAGAGATGGAGCGAGGGAGATGGAGAGACGGAGCGTGGGAGATGGAGGGACGGAGCGTGGGAGATGGCGAGGCGGAGCGTGGGAGATGGCGAGACGGAGCGTGGGAGATGGAGAGACGGAGTGTGGGAGATGGAGAGACGGAGTGTGGGAGATGGAGAGACGGAGTGTGGGAGATGGAGAGACGGAGTGTGGGAGATGGAGAGACGGAGCATGGGAGAGTGGGAGATGGAGAGACGGAGCAGGGGAGAGTGGGAGATGGAGAGACGGAGTGTGGGAGCTGGAGAGACGGAGTGTGGGAGATGGAGAGACGGAGTGTGGGAGACGGAGTGTGGGAGTGTGGGAGATGGAGAGACGGAGTGTGGGAGATGGAGAGACGGAGTGTGGGAGATGGAGAGACGGAGTGTGGGAGATGGAGAGACGGAGTGTGGGAGATGGAGAGACGGAGTGTGGGAGACGGAGTGTGGGAGTGTGGGAGATGGAGAGACGGAGTGTGGGAGATGGAGAGACGGAGTGTGGGAGATGGAGAGACGGAGTGTGGGAGATGGAGAGACGGAGTGTGGGAGATGGAGAGACGGAGTGTGGGAGACGGAGTGTGGGAGATGGAGTGAGGGAGAGTGGGAGATGGAGAGACGGAGCATGGGAGAGTGGGAGGTGGAGAGACGGAGTGTGGGAGATGGAGAGACGGAGTGAGGGAGATGGAGTGAGGGAGAGTGGGAGATGGAGAGACCGAGCGTGGGAGAGTGGGAGATGGAGAGACCGAGCGAGGGAGAGTGGGAGATGGAGAGACGGAGCGAGGGAGAGTGGGAGATGGAGAGACGGAGCGAGGGAGAGTGGGAGATGGAGAGACGGAGCGTGGGAGAGTGGGAGATGGAGAGACGGAGCGTGGGAGTGTGGGAGATGGAGAGACGGAGCGTGGGAGATGGAGAGACGGAGTGTGGGAGATGGAGAGACGGAGCGTGGGAGATGGAGAGACGGAGCATGGGAGATGGAGAGACGGAGCATGGGAGATGGAGAGACAGAGCATGGGAGAGTGGGAGATGGAGAGACAGAGCATGGGAGAGTAGGAGATGGAGAGACGGAGTGTGGGAGATGGAGAGACGGAGTGTGGGAGATGGAGAGACGGAGTGTGGGAGATGGAGAGACGGAGTGTGGGAGATGGAGAGACGGAGTGTGGGAGATGGAGAGACAGAGTGTGGGAGATGGAGAGACAGAGTGTGGGAGATGGAGAGACGGAGTGAGGGAGAGTGGGAGATGGAGAGACAGAGCGTGGGAGATGGAGAGACGGAGCGTGGGAGATGGAGAGACGGAGCATGGGAGAGTGGGAGATGGAGAGACAGAGCGTGGGAGATGGAGAGACGGAGCGTGGGAGATGGAGAGACGGAGTGTGGGAGATGGAGAGACAGAGCGTGGGAGATGGAGAGACGGAGCGTGGGAGTGTGGGAGATGGAGAGACGGAGCGTGGGAGATGGAGAGACGGAGCGTGGGAGTGTGGGAGATGGAGAGACGGAGTGTGGGAGATGGAGAGACGGAGTGTGGGAGATGGAGAGACGGAGTGTGGGAGAGTGGGAGATGGAGAGACGGAGCGTGGGAGATGGAGAGACGGAGCGTGGGAGATGGAGAGATGGAGCGTGGGAGATGGAGAGACGGAGTGTGGGAGATGGAGAGACGGAGAGATGGAGCGAGGGAGATGGAGAGGCGGAGCGTGGGAGATGGCGAGACGGAGCGTGGGAGATGGAGAGACGGAGTGTGGGAGATGGAGAGACGGAGTGTGGGAGATGGAGAGACGGAGTGTGGGAGATGGAGAGACGGAGTGTGGGAGATGGAGAGACGGAGCATGGGAGAGTGGGAGATGGAGAGACGGAGCAGGGGAGAGTGGGAGATGGAGAGACGGAGTGTGGGAGCTGGAGAGACAGAGCATGGGAGAGTAGGAGATGGAGAGACGGAGTGTGGGAGATGGAGAGACGGAGTGTGGGAGATGGAGAGACGGAGTGTGGGAGATGGAGAGACGGAGTGTGGGAGATGGAGAGACGGAGTGTGGGAGACGGAGTGTGGGAGTGTGGGAGATGGAGAGACGGAGTGTGGGAGATGGAGAGACGGAGTGTGGGAGATGGAGAGACGGAGTGTGGGAGATGGAGAGACGGAGTGTGGGAGATGGAGAGACGGAGTGTGGGAGACGGAGTGTGGGAGATGGAGAGATGGAGAGACGGAGCATGGGAGAGTGGGAGGTGGAGAGACGGAGTGTGGGAGATGGAGAGACGGAGTGAGGGAGATGGAGTGAGGGAGAGTGGGAGATGGAGAGACCGAGCGTGGGAGAGTGGGAGATGGAGAGACCGAGCGAGGGAGAGTGGGAGATGGAGAGACGGAGCGAGGGAGAGTGGGAGATGGAGAGACGGAGCGAGGGAGAGTGGGAGATGGAGAGACGGAGCGTGGGAGAGTGGGAGATGGAAAGACGGAGCGTGGGAGTGTGGGAGATGGAGAGACGGAGCGTGGGAGATGGAGAGACGGAGTGTGGGAGATGGAGAGACGGAGCGTGGGAGATGGAGAGACAGAGCATGGGAGATGGAGAGACGGAGCATGGGAGATGGAGAGACAGAGCATGGGAGAGTGGGAGATGGAGAGACAGAGCATGGGAGAGTAGGAGATGGAGAGACGGAGTGTGGGAGATGGAGAGACGGAGTGTGGGAGATGGAGAGACGGAGTGTGGGAGATGGAGAGACGGAGTGTGGGAGATGGAGAGACAGAGTGTGGGAGATGGAGAGACAGAGTGTGGGAGATGGAGAGACAGAGTGTGGGAGATGGAGAGACAGAGTGTGGGAGATGGAGAGACAGAGTGTGGGAGATGGAGAGACAGAGTGTGGGAGATGGAGAGACGGAGTGAGGGAGAGTGGGAGATGGAGAGACAGAGCGTGGGAGATGGAGAGACGGAGCGTGGGAGATGGAGAGACGGAGCATGGGAGAGTGGGAGATGGAGAGACAGAGCGTGGGAGATGGAGAGACGGAGCGTGGGAGATGGAGAGACGGAGCATGGGAGAGTGGGAGGTGGAGAGACGGAGTGTGGGAGATGGAGAGACGGAGTGAGGGAGAGTGGGAGATGGAGAGACGGAGTGTGGGAGATGGAGAGACAGAGCGTGGGAGAGTAGGAGATGGAGAGACGGAGTGAGGGAGAGTGGGAGATGGAGAGACGGAGTGTGGGAGATGGAGAGACAGAGCGTGGGAGAGTAGGAGATGGAGAGAGGGAGAGTGGGAGATGGAGAGACGGAGCGTGGGAGATGGAGAGACGGAGCGTGGGAGATGGAGAGACGGAGTGAGGGAGATGGAGAGACGGAGCATGGGAGAGTGGGAGGTGGAGAGACGGAGTGTGGGAGATGGAGAGACGGAGTGAGGGAGATGGAGTGAGGGAGAGTGGGAGATGGAGAGACCGAGCGTGGGAGAGTGGGAGATGGAGAGACCGAGCGAGGGAGAGTGGGAGATGGAGAGACGGAGCGAGGGAGAGTGGGAGATGGAGAGACGGAGCGAGGGAGAGTGGGAGATGGAGAGACGGAGCGTGGGAGAGTGGGAGATGGAAAGACGGAGCGTGGGAGTGTGGGAGATGGAGAGACGGAGCGTGGGAGATGGGAGAGACGGAGTGTGGGAGATGGAGAGACGGAGCGTGGGAGATGGAGAGACAGAGCATGGGAGATGGAGAGACGGAGCATGGGAGATGGAGAGACAGAGCATGGGAGAGTGGGAGATGGAGAGACAGAGCATGGGAGAGTAGGAGATGGAGAGACGGAGTGTGGGAGATGGAGAGACGGAGTGTGGGAGATGGAGAGACGGAGTGTGGGAGATGGAGAGACGGAGTGTGGGAGATGGAGAGACAGAGTGTGGGAGATGGAGAGACAGAGTGTGGGAGATGGAGAGACAGAGTGTGGGAGATGGAGAGACAGAGTGTGGGAGATGGAGAGACAGAGTGTGGGAGATGGAGAGACAGAGTGTGGGAGATGGAGAGACGGAGTGAGGGAGAGTGGGAGATGGAGAGACAGAGCGTGGGAGATGGAGAGACGGAGCGTGGGAGATGGAGAGACGGAGCATGGGAGAGTGGGAGATGGAGAGACAGAGCGTGGGAGATGGAGAGACGGAGCGTGGGAGATGGAGAGACGGAGCATGGGAGAGTGGGAGGTGGAGAGACGGAGTGTGGGAGATGGAGAGACGGAGTGAGGGAGAGTGGGAGATGGAGAGACGGAGTGTGGGAGATGGAGAGACAGAGCGTGGGAGAGTAGGAGATGGAGAGACGGAGTGAGGGAGAGTGGGAGATGGAGAGACGGAGTGTGGGAGATGGAGAGACAGAGCGTGGGAGAGTAGGAGATGGAGAGAGGGAGAGTGGGAGATGGAGAGACGGAGCGTGGGAGATGGAGAGACGGAGCGTGGGAGATGGAGAGACGGAGTGAGGGAGATGGAGAGACGGAGATGGAGAGACCGAGCGTGGGAGAGTGGGAGATGGAGAGACCGAGCGTGGGAGAGTGGGAGATTGAGAGACGGAGCGAGGGAGAGTGGGAGATGGAGAGACGGAGCGTGGGAGATGGAGAGACGGAGCGTGGGAGATGGAGAGACGGAGCGTGGGAGAGTGGGAGATGGAGAGACGGAGCGTGGGAGCATGGGAGATGGAGAGACGGAGCGTGGGAGATGGAGAGACGGAGCGTGGGAGATGGAGAGACGGAGCGTGGGAGATGGAGAGACGGAGCGTGGGAGATGGAGAGACGGAGCGTGGGAGATGGAGAGACGGAGTGTGGGAGATGGAGAGACGGAGCATGGGAGAGTGGGAGATGGAGAGACGGAGCATGGGAGAGTGGGAGATGGAGAGACAGAGCATGGGAGAGTAGGAGATGGAGAGACGGAGTGTGGGAGTGTGGGAGATGGAGAGACAGAGTGTGGGAGCGTGGGAGATGGAGAGACGGAGTGTGGGAGCGTGGGAGATGGAGAGACGGAGCGTGGGAGATGGAGAGACGGAGCGTGGGAGATGGAGAGACGGAGCGTGGGAGATGGAGAGACGGAGCGTGGGAGATGGAGAGACGGAGCGTGGGAGCGTGGGAGATGGAGAGACGGAGCGTGGGAGGTGGAGAGACGGAGCGTGGGAGATGGAGAGACGGAGCGTGGGAGATGGAGAGACGGAGCGTGGGAGATGGAGAGACGGAGTGTGGGAGATGGAGAGACGGAGCATGGGAGAGTGGGAGATGGAGAGACGGAGCATGGGAGAGTGGGAGATGGAGAGACGGAGCATGGGAGAGTAGGAGATGGAGAGACGGAGTGTGGGAGATGGAGAGACGGAGTGTGGGAGTGTGGCAGATGGAGAGACGGAGTGTGGGAGATGGAGAGACAGAGTGTGGGAGATGGAGAGACAGAGTGTGGGAGATGGAGAGACAGAGTGTGGGAGATGGAGAGACAGAGCGTGGGAGATGGAGAGACAGAGCGTGGGAGATGGAGAGACGGAGCGTGGGAGATGGAGAGACGGAGCGTGGGAGATGGAGAGACGGAGCGTGGGAGATGGAGAGACGTAGTGTGGGAGATGGAGAGACGGAGTGAGGGAGAGTGGGAGATGGAGAGACAGAGCGTGGGAGATGGAGAGACGGAGCGTGGGAGATGGAGAGACGGAGCGTGGGAGATGGAGAGACGGAGCGTGGGAGATGGAGAGACGGAGCGTGGGAGATGGAGACGGAGCGTGGGAGATGGAGAGACGGAGCGTGGGAGATGGAGAGACCGAGCGTGGGAGATGGAGAGACCGAGCGTGGGAGATGGAGAGACCGAGCGTGGGAGATGGAGAGACCGAGCGTGGGAGATGGAGAGACCGAGCGTGGGAGATGGAGAGACCGAGCGTGGGAGATGGAGAGACGGAATGTGGGAGATGGAGAGACAGAGTGTGGGAGATGGAGAGACAGAGTGTGGGAGATGGAGAGACGGAGCGTGGGAGATGGAGAGACGGAGCGTGGGAGATGGAGAGACGGAGCGTGGGAGATGGAGAGACGGAGCGTGGTAGATGGAGAGACGGAGCGTGGTAGATGGAGAGACGGTGCGTGGGAGATGGAGAGACGGAGCATGGGAGAGTGGGAGATGGAGAGACGGAGCATGGGAGAGTGGGAGATGGAGAGACAGAGCATGGGAGAGTAGGAGATGGAGAGACGGAGTGTGGGAGATGGAGAGACGGAGTGTGGGAGTGTGGGAGATGGAGAGACGGAGCGTGGGAGATGGAGAGACGGAGCGTGGGAGATGGAGAGACGGAGCGTGGGAGATGGAGAGACGGAGCGTGGGAGATGGAGAGACGGAGCGTGGGAGATGGAGAGACGGAGCGTGGGAGATGGAGAGACCGAGCGTGGGAGATGGAGAGACCGAGCGTGGGAGATGGAGAGACCGAGCGTGGGAGATGGAGAGACCGAGCGTGGGAGATGGAGAGACCGAGCGTGGGAGATGGAGAGACCGAGCGTGGGAGATGGAGAGACGGAATGTGGGAGATGGAGAGACAGAGTGTGGGAGATGGAGAGACAGAGTGTGGGAGATGGAGAGACGGAGCGTGGGAGATGGAGAGACGGAGCGTGGGAGATGGAGAGACGGAGCGTGGGAGATGGAGAGACGGAGCGTGGTAGATGGAGAGACGGAGCGTGGTAGATGGAGAGACGGTGCGTGGGAGATGGAGAGACGGAGCATGGGAGAGTGGGAGATGGAGAGACGGAGCATGGGAGAGTGGGAGATGGAGAGACAGAGCATGGGAGAGTAGGAGATGGAGAGACGGAGTGTGGGAGATGGAGAGACGGAGTGTGGGAGTGTGGGAGATGGAGAGACGGAGCGTGGGAGATGGAGAGACGGAGTGTGGGAGATGGAGAGACAGAGCGTGGGAGATGGAGAGACGGAGCATGGGAGAGTGGGAGATGGAGAGACGGAGCATGGGAGAGTGGGAGATGGAGAGACAGAGCATGGGAGAGTAGGAGATGGAGAGACGGAGTGTGGGAGATGGAGAGACGGAGTGTGGGAGTGTGGGAGATGGAGAGACGGAGCGTGGGAGATGGAGAGACGGAGCGTGGGAGATGGAGAGACGGAGCGTGGGAGATGGAGAGACGGAGCGTGGGAGATGGAGACGGAGCGTGGGAGATGGAGAGACGGAGCGTGGGAGATGGAGAGACCGAGCGTGGGAGATGGAGAGACCGAGCGTGGGAGATGGAGAGACCGAGCGTGGGAGATGGAGAGACCGAGCGTGGGAGATGGAGAGACCGAGCGTGGGAGATGGAGAGACCGAGCGTGGGAGATGGAGAGACGGAATGTGGGAGATGGAGAGACAGAGTGTGGGAGATGGAGAGACAGAGTGTGGGAGATGGAGAGACGGAGCGTGGGAGATGGAGAGACGGAGCGTGGGAGATGGAGAGACGGAGCGTGGGAGATGGAGAGACGGAGCGTGGTAGATGGAGAGACGGAGCGTGGTAGATGGAGAGACGGTGCGTGGGAGATGGAGAGACGGAGCATGGGAGAGTGGGAGATGGAGAGACGGAGCATGGGAGAGTGGGAGATGGAGAGACAGAGCATGGGAGAGTAGGAGATGGAGAGACGGAGTGTGGGAGATGGAGAGACGGAGTGTGGGAGTGTGGGAGATGGAGAGACGGAGCGTGGGAGATGGAGAGACGGAGTGTGGGAGATGGAGAGACAGAGCGTGGGAGATGGAGAGACAGAGCGTGGGAGATGGAGAGACGGAGCGTGGGAGCGTGGGAGATGGAGAGACGGAGCGTTGGAGCGTGGGAGATGGAGAGACGGAGCGTGGGAGATGGAGAGATGGAGCGTGGGAGATGGAGAGACGGAGCGTGGGAGATGGAGAGATGGAGCGTGGGAGATGGAGAGACGGAGTGTGGGAGATGGAGAGACGGAGCGTGGGAGTTGGAGAGACGGAGTGTGGGAGATGGAGAGACGGAGGGTGGGAGATGGAGAGACGGAGTGTGGGAGATGGAGAGACGGAGTGTGGGAGATGGAGAGACGGAGAGATGGAGCGAGGGAGATGGAGAGACGGAGCGTGGGAGATGGAGAGACGGAGCGTGGGAGATGGAGAGGCGGAGCGTGGGAGATGGCGAGACGGAGCGTGGGAGATGGAGAGACGGAGTGTGGGAGATGGAGAGACGGAGTGTGGGAGATGGAGAGACGGAGTGTGGGAGATGGAGAGACGGAGTGTGGGAGATGGAGAGACGGAGCATGGGAGAGTGGGAGATGGAGAGACGGAGCAGGGGAGAGTGGGAGATGGAGAGACGGAGTGTGGGAGCTGGAGAGACAGAGCATGGGAGAGTAGGAGATGGAGAGACGGAGTGTGGGAGATGGAGAGACGGAGTGTGGGAGATGGAGAGACGGAGTGTGGGAGACGGAGTGTGGGAGTGTGGGAGATGGAGAGACGGGAGTGTGGGAGATGGAGAGACGGAGTGTGGGAGATGGAGAGACGGAGTGTGGGAGATGGAGAGACGGAGTGTGGGAGATGGAGAGACGGAGTGTGGGAGACGGAGTGTGGGAGATGGAGAGACGGAGCATGGGAGAGTGGGAGGTGGAGAGACGGAGAGTGGGAGATGGAGAGACGGAGCAGGGGAGAGTGGGAGATGGAGAGACGGAGTGTGGGAGATGGAGAGACGGAGCGTGGGAGCGTGGGAGATGGAGAGACGGAGCGTGGGAGATGGAGAGACGGAGCGTGGGAGATGGAGAGACGGAGCGTGGTAGATGGAGAGACGGAGCGTGGTAGATGGAGAGACGGAGCGTGGTAGATGGAGAGACGGTGCGTGGGAGATGGAGAGACGGAGCATGGGAGAGTGGGAGATGGAGAGACGGAGCATGGGAGAGTGGGAGATGGAGAGACAGAGCATGGGAGAGTAGGAGATGGAGAGACGGAGTGTGGGAGATGGAGAGACGGAGCATGGGAGAGTAGGAGATGGAGAGACGGAGTGTGGGAGATGGAGAGACGGAGTGTGGGAGATGGAGAGACGGAGTGTGGGAGATGGAGAGACGGAGTGTGGGAGATGGAGAGACGGAGTGTGGGAGATGGAGAGACGGAGTGTGGGAGACGGAGTGTGGGAGTGTGGGAGATGGAGAGACGGAGTGTGGGAGATGGAGAGACGGAGTGTGGGAGATGGAGAGACGGAGTGTGGGAGATGGAGAGACGGAGTGTGGGAGATGGAGAGACGGAGTGTGGGAGACGGAGTGTGGGAGATGGAGTGAGGGAGAGTGGGAGATGGAGAGACGGAGCATGGGAGAGTGGGAGGTGGAGAGACGGAGTGTGGGAGATGGAGAGACGGAGTGAGGGAGATGGAGTGAGGGAGAGTGGGAGATGGAGAGACCGAGCGTGGGAGAGTGGGAGATGGAGAGACCGAGCGAGGGAGAGTGGGAGATGGAGAGACGGAGCGAGGGAGAGTGGGAGATGGAGAGACGGAGCGAGGGAGAGTGGGAGATGGAGAGACGGAGCGTGGGAGAGTGGGAGATGGAAAGACGGAGCGTGGGAGTGTGGGAGATGGAGAGACGGAGCGTGGGAGATGGAGAGACGGAGTGTGGGAGATGGAGAGACGGAGCGTGGGAGATGGAGAAACAGAGCATGGGAGATGGAGAGACGGAGCATGGGAGATGGAGAGACAGAGCATGGGAGAGTGGGAGATGGAGAGACAGAGCATGGGAGAGTAGGAGATGGAGAGACGGAGTGTGGGAGATGGAGAGACGGAGTGTGGGAGATGGAGAGACGGAGTGTGGGAGATGGAGAGACGGAGTGTGGGAGATGGAGAGACAGAGTGTGGGAGATGGAGAGACAGAGTGTGGGAGATGGAGAGACAGAGTGTGGGAGATGGAGAGACAGAGTGTGGGAGATGGAGAGACAGAGTGTGGGAGATGGAGAGACGGAGGAGGGAGAGTGGGAGATGGAGAGACAGAGCGTGGGAGATGGAGAGACGGAGCGTGGGAGATGGAGAGACGGAGCATGGGAGAGTGGGAGATGGAGAGACAGAGCGTGGGAGATGGAGAGACGGAGCGTGGGAGATGGAGAGACGGAGCATGGGAGAGTGGGAGGTGGAGAGACGGAGTGTGGGAGATGGAGAGACGGAGTGAGGGAGAGTGGGAGATGGAGAGACGGAGTGTGGGAGATGGAGAGACAGAGCGTGGGAGAGTAGGAGATGGAGAGACGGAGTGAGGGAGAGTGGGAGATGGAGAGACGGAGTGTGGGAGATGGAGAGACAGAGCGTGGGAGAGTAGGAGATGGAGAGAGGGAGAGTGGGAGATGGAGAGACGGAGCGTGGGAGATGGAGAGACGGAGCGTGGGAGATGGAGAGACGGAGTGAGGGAGATGGAGAGACGGAGATGGAGAGACCGAGCGTGGGAGAGTGGGAGATGGAGAGACCGAGCGTGGGAGAGTGGGAGATTGAGAGACGGAGCGAGGGAGAGTGGGAGATGGAGAGACGGAGCGTGGGAGATGGAGAGACGGAGCGTGGGAGATGGAGAGACGGAGCGTGGGAGCGTGGGAGATGGAGAGACGGAGCGTGGGAGATGGAGAGACGGAGCGTGGGAGATGGAGAGACGGAGCGTGGGAGATGGAGAGACGGAGCGTGGGAGATGGAGAGACGGAGCGTGGGAGATGGAGAGACGGAGCGTGGGAGATGGAGAGACGGAGTGTGGGAGATGGAGAGACGGAGCATGGGAGAGTGGGAGATGGAGAGACGGAGCATGGGAGAGTGGGAGATGGAGAGACAGAGCATGGGAGAGTAGGAGATGGAGAGACGGAGTGTGGGAGTGTGGGAGATGGAGAGACGGAGTGTGGGAGCGTGGGAGATGGAGAGACGGAGTGTGGGAGCGTGGGAGATGGAGAGACGGAGCGTGGGAGATGGAGAGACGGAGCGTGGGAGATGGAGAGACGGAGCGTGGGAGATGGAGAGACGGAGCGTGGGAGATGGAGAGACGGAGCGTGGGAGCGTGGGAGATGGAGAGACGGAGCGTGGGAGGTGGAGAGACGGAGCGTGGGAGATGGAGAGACGGAGCGTGGGAGATGGAGAGACGGAGTGTGGGAGATGGAGAGACGGAGCATGGGAGAGTGGGAGATGGAGAGACGGAGCATGGGAGAGTGGGAGATGGAGAGACGGAGCATGGGAGAGTAGGAGATGGAGAGACGGAGTGTGGGAGATGGAGAGACGGAGTGTGGGAGTGTGGCAGATGGAGAGACGGAGTGTGGGAGATGGAGAGACAGAGTGTGGGAGATGGAGAGACAGAGTGTGGGAGATGGAGAGACAGAGTGTGGGAGATGGAGAGACAGAGCGTGGGAGATGGAGAGACAGAGCGTGGGAGATGGAGAGACGGAGCGTGGGAGATGGAGAGACGGAGCGTGGGAGATGGAGAGACGGAGCGTGGGAGATGGAGAGACGTAGTGTGGGAGATGGAGAGACGTAGTGTGGGAGATGGAGAGACGGAGTGAGGGAGAGTGGGAGATGGAGAGACAGAGCGTGGGAGATGGAGAGACGGAGCGTGGGAGATGGAGAGACGGAGCGTGGGAGATGGAGAGACGGAGCGTGGGAGATGGAGACGGAGCGTGGGAGATGGAGAGACGGAGCGTGGGAGATGGAGAGACGGAGCGTGGGAGATGGAGAGACCGAGCGTGGGAGATGGAGAGACCGAGCGTGGGAGATGGAGAGACCGAGCGTGGGAGATGGAGAGACCGAGCGTGGGAGATGGAGAGACCGAGCGTGGGAGATGGAGAGACGGAATGTGGGAGATGGAGAGACAGAGTGTGGGAGATGGAGAGACAGAGTGTGGGAGATGGAGAGACGGAGCGTGGGAGCGTGGGAGATGGAGAGACGGAGCGTGGGAGATGGAGAGACGGAGCGTGGGAGATGGAGAGACGGAGCGTGGTAGATGGAGAGACGGAGCGTGGTAGATGGAGAGACGGTGCGTGGGAGATGGAGAGACGGAGCATGGGAGAGTGGGAGATGGAGAGACGGAGCATGGGAGAGTGGGAGATGGAGAGACAGAGCATGGGAGAGTAGGAGATGGAGAGACGGAGTGTGGGAGATGGAGAGACGGAGTGTGGGAGTGTGGGAGATGGAGAGACGGAGCGTGGGAGATGGAGAGACGGAGTGTGGGAGATGGAGAGACAGAGCGTGGGAGATGGAGAGACAGAGCGTGGGAGATGGAGAGACGGAGCGTGGGAGCGTGGGAGATGGAGAGACGGAGCGTTGGAGCGTGGGAGATGGAGAGACGGAGCGTGGGAGATGGAGAGATGGAGCGTGGGAGATGGAGAGACGGAGCGTGGGAGATGGAGAGATGGAGCGTGGGAGATGGAGAGACGGAGTGTGGGAGATGGAGAGACGGAGCGTGGGAGTGTGGGAGATGGAGAGACGGAGTGTGGGAGATGGAGAGACGGAGGGTGGGAGTGTGGGAGATGGAGAGACGGAGTGTGGGAGATGGAGAGACGGAGTGTGGGAGATGGAGAGACGGAGAGATGGAGCGAGGGAGATGGAGAGACGGAGCGTGGGAGATGGAGAGACGGAGCGTGGGAGATGGAGAGGCGGAGCGTGGGAGATGGCGAGACGGAGCGTGGGAGATGGAGAGACGGAGTGTGGGAGATGGAGAGACGGAGTGTGGGAGATGGAGAGACGGAGTGTGGGAGATGGAGAGACGGAGTGTGGGAGATGGAGAGACGGAGCATGGGAGAGTGGGAGATGGAGAGACGGAGCAGGGGAGAGTGGGAGATGGAGAGACGGAGTGTGGGAGCTGGAGAGACAGAGCATGGGAGAGTAGGAGATGGAGAGACGGAGTGTGGGAGATGGAGAGACGGAGTGTGGGAGATGGAGAGACGGAGTGTGGGAGACGGAGTGTGGGAGTGTGGGAGATGGAGAGACGGGAGTGTGGGAGATGGAGAGACGGAGTGTGGGAGATGGAGAGACGGAGTGTGGGAGACGGAGTGTGGGAGATGGAGTGAGGGAGAGTGGGAGATGGAGAGACGGAGCATGGGAGAGTGGGAGGTGGAGAGACGGAGATGGAGAGACGGAGCAGGGGAGAGTGGGAGATGGAGAGACGGAGTGTGGGAGCTGGAGAGACAGAGCATGGGAGAGTAGGAGATGGAGAGACGGAGTGTGGGAGATGGAGAGACGGAGTGTGGGAGATGGAGAGACGGAGTGTGGGAGACGGAGTGTGGGAGTGTGGGAGATGGAGAGACGGGAGTGTGGGAGATGGAGAGACGGAGTGTGGGAGATGGAGAGACGGAGTGTGGGAGATGGAGAGACGGAGTGTGGGAGATGGAGAGACGGAGTGTGGGAGACGGAGTGTGGGAGATGGAGTGAGGGAGAGTGGGAGATGGAGAGACGGAGCATGGGAGAGTGGGAGGTGGAGAGACAGAGTGTGGGAGATGGAGAGACAGAGTGTGGGAGATGGAGAGACGGAGTGAGGGAGCGTGGGAGATGGAGAGACGGAGTGTGGGAGATGGAGAGACGGAGTGTGGGAGATGGAGAGACGGAGTGTGGGAGACGGAGTGTGGGAGTGTGGGAGATGGAGAGACGGGAGTGTGGGAGATGGAGAGACGGAGTGTGGGAGATGGAGAGACGGAGTGTGGGAGATGGAGAGACGGAGTGTGGGAGATGGAGAGACGGAGTGTGGGAGACGGAGTGTGGGAGATGGAGTGAGGGAGAGTGGGAGATGGAGAGACGGAGCATGGGAGAGTGGGAGGTGGAGAGACGGAGTGTGGGAGATGGAGAGACGGAGTGAGGGAGATGGAGTGAGGGAGAGTGGGAGATGGAGAGACCGAGCGTGGGAGAGTGGGAGATGGAGAGACCGAGCGAGGGAGAGTGGGAGATGGAGAGACGGAGCGAGGGAGAGTGGGAGATGGAGAGACGGAGCGAGGGAGAGTGGGAGATGGAGAGACGGAGCGTGGGAGAGTGGGAGATGGAGAGACGGAGCGTGGGAGAGTGGGAGATGGAGAGACGGAGCGTGGGAGAGTGGGAGATGGAGAGACGGAGCGTGGGAGTGTGGGAGATGGAGAGACGGAGCGTGGGAGATGGAGAGACGGAGTGTGGGAGATGGAGAGACAGAGCGTGGGAGATGGAGAGACAGAGCATGGGAGATGGAGAGACAGAGCATGGGAGAGTGGGAGATGGAGAGACAGAGCATGGGAGAGTAGGAGATGGAGAGACGGAGTGTGGGAGATGGAGAGACGGAGTGTGGGAGATGGAGAGACGGAGTGTGGGAGATGGAGAGACAGAGTGTGGGAGATGGAGAGACAGAGTGTGGGAGATGGAGAGACAGAGTGTGGGAGATGGAGAGACAGAGTGTGGGAGATGGAGAGACAGAGTGTGGGAGATGGAGAGACGGAGTGAGGGAGCGTGGGAGATGGAGAGACAGAGCGTGGGAGATGGAGAGACGGAGCGTGGGAGATGGAGAGACGGAGCATGGGAGAGTGGGAGATGGAGAGACAGAGCGTGGGAGATGGAGAGACGGAGCGTGGGAGATGGAGAGACGGAGCATGGGAGAGTGGGAGGTGGAGAGACGGAGTGTGGGAGATGGAGAGACGGAGTGAGGGAGAGTGGGAGATGGAGAGACGGAGTGAGGGAGAGTGGGAGATGGAGAGACGGAGTGTGGGAGATGGAGAGACAGAGCGTGGGAGAGTAGGAGATGGAGAGAGGGAGAGTGGGAGATGGAGAGACGGAGCGTGGGAGATGGAGAGACGGAGCGTGGGAGATGGAGAGACGGAGTGAGGGAGATGGAGAGACGGAGTGAGGGAGAGTGGGAGATGGAGAGACCGAGCGTGGGAGAGTGGGAGATGGAGAGACCGAGCGAGGGAGAGTGGGAGATTGAGAGACGGAGCGAGGGAGAGTGGGAGATGGAGAGACGGAGCGTGGGAGATGGAGAGACGGAGCGTGGGAGATGGAGAGACGGAGCGTGGGAGATGGAGAGACGGAGCGTGGGAGAGTGGGAGATGGAGAGACGGAGCGTGGGAGCGTGGGAGATGGAGAGACGGAGCGTGGGAGATGGAGAGACGGAGCGTGGGAGATGGAGAGACGGAGCGTGGGAGATGGAGAGACGGAGCGTGGGAGATGGAGAGACGGAGCGTGGGAGATGGAGAGACGGAGTGTGGGAGATGGAGAGACGGAGCATGGGAGAGTGGGAGATGGAGAGACGGAGCATGGGAGAGTGGGAGATGGAGAGACAGAGCATGGGAGAGTAGGAGATGGAGAGACGGAGTGTGGGAGATGGAGAGACGGAGTGTGGGAGTGTGGGAGATGGAGAGACGGAGTGTGGGAGCGTTGGAGATGGAGAGACGGAGCGTGGGAGATGGAGAGACGGAGCGTAGGAGATGGAGAGACGGAGCGTAGGAGATGGAGAGACGGAGCGTGGGAGATGGAGAGACGGAGTGTGGGAGATGGAGAGACAGAGCGTGGGAGATGGAGAGACGGAGCGTGGGAGTGTGGGAGATGGAGAGACGGAGCGTGGGAGATGGAGAGACGGAGCGTGGGACTGTGGGAGATGGAGAGACGGAGTGTGGGAGATGGGAGACGGAGTGTGGGAGAGTGGGAGATGGAGAGACGGAGCGTGGGAGATGGAGAGACGGAGCGTGGGAGATGGAGAGATGGAGCGTGGGAGATGGAGAGACGGAGTGTGGGAGATGGAGAGACGGAGAGATGGAGCGAGGGAGATGGAGAGACGGAGCGTGGGAGATGGAGAGACGGAGCGTGGGAGATGGAGAGGCGGAGCGTGGGAGATGGCGAGACGGAGCGTGGGAGATGGAGAGACGGAGTGTGGGAGATGGAGAGACGGAGTGTGGGAGATGGAGAGACGGAGTGTGGGAGATGGAGAGACGGAGTGTGGGAGATGGAGAGACGGAGCATGGGAGAGTGGGAGATGGAGAGACGGAGCAGGGAGAGTGGGAGATGGAGAGACGGAGTGTGGGAGCTGGAGAGACAGAGCATGGGAGAGTAGGAGATGGAGACGGAGTGTGGGAGATGGAGAGACGGAGTGTGGGAGATGGAGAGACGGAGTGTGGGAGATGGAGAGACGGAGTGTGGGAGACGGAGTGTGGGAGTGTGGGAGATGGAGAGACGGAGTGTGGGAGATGGAGAGACGGAGTGTGGGAGATGGAGAGACGGAGTGTGGGAGACGGAGTGTGGGAGATGGAGTGAGGGAGTGTGGGAGATGGAGAGACGGAGCATGGGAGAGTGGGAGATGGAGAGACGGAGCAGGGGAGAGTGGGAGATGGAGAGACGGAGTGTGGGAGCTGGAGAGACAGAGCATGGGAGAGTAGGAGATGGAGAGACGGAGTGTGGGAGATGGAGAGACGGAGTGTGGGAGATGGAGAGACGGAGTGTGGGAGATGGAGAGACGGAGTGTGGGAGACGGAGTGTGGGAGTGTGGGAGATGGAGAGACGGAGTGTGGGAGATGGAGAGACGGAGTGTGGGAGATGGAGAGACGGAGTGTGGGAGACGGAGTGTGGGAGATGGAGTGAGGGAGAGTGGGAGATGGAGAGACGGAGCATGGGAGAGTGGGAGGTGGAGAGACGGAGTGTGGGAGATGGAGAGACGGAGTGAGGGAGATGGAGTGAGGGAGAGTGGGAGATGGAGAGACCGGCGTGGGGAGTGGGAGATGGAGAGACCGGCGAGGAGAGTGGGAGATGGAGAGACGGAGCGAGGGGAGTGGGAGATGGAGAGACGGAGCGTGGGAGAGTGGGAGATGGAAAGACGGAGCGTGGGAGTGTGGGAGATGGAGAGACGGAGCGTGGGAGATGGAGAGACGGAGTGTGGGAGATGGAGAGACGGAGCGTGGGAGATGGAGAGACAGAGCATGGGAGATGGAGAGACGGAGCATGGGAGATGGAGAGACAGAGCATGGGAGAGTGGGAGATGGAGAGACAGAGCATGGGAGAGTAGGAGATGGAGAGACGGAGTGTGGGAGATGGAGAGACGGAGTGTGGGAGATGGAGAGACGGAGTGTGGGAGATGGAGAGACAGAGTGTGGGAGATGGAGAGACAGAGTGTGGGAGATGGAGAGACAGAGTGTGGGAGATGGAGAGACAGAGTGTGGGAGATGGAGAGACAGAGTGTGGGAGATGGAGAGACAGAGTGTGGGAGATGGAGAGACAGAGTGAGGGAGAGTGGGAGATGGAGAGACAGAGCGTGGGAGATGGAGAGACGGAGCGTGGGAGATGGAGAGACGGAGCATGGGAGAGTGGGAGATGGAGAGACAGAGCGTGGGAGATGGAGAGACGGAGCGTGGGAGATGGGAGACGGAGCATGGGAGAGTGGGAGGTGGAGAGACGGAGTGTGGGAGATGGAGAGACGGAGTGAGGGAGAGTGGGAGATGGAGAGACGGAGTGTGGGAGATGGAGAGACAGAGCGTGGGAGAGTAGGAGATGGAGAGAGGGAGAGTGGGAGATGGAGAGACGGAGCGTGGGAGATGGAGAGACGGAGCGTGGGAGATGGAGAGACGGAGTGAGGGAGATGGAGAGACTGAGATGGAGAGACCGAGCGTGGGAGAGTGGGAGATGGAGAGACCGAGCGAGGGAGAGTGGGAGATTGAGAGACGGAGCGAGGGAGAGTGGGAGATGGAGAGACGGAGCGTGGGAGATGGATAGACGGAGCGTGGGAGATGGAGAGACGGAGCGTGGGAGAGTGGGAGATGGAGAGACGGAGCGTGGGAGCGTGGGAGATGGAGAGACGGAGCGTGGGAGATGGAGAGACGGAGCGTGGGAGATGGAGAGACGGAGCGTGGGAGATGGAGAGACGGAGCGTGGGAGATGGAGAGACGGAGCGTGGGAGATGGAGAGACGGAGCATGGGAGAGTGGGAGGTGGAGAGACGGAGTGTGGGAGATGGAGAGACGGAGTGAGGGAGAGTGGGAGATGGAGAGACGGAGTGAGGGAGAGTGGGAGATGGAGAGACGGAGTGTGGGAGATGGAGAGACAGAGCGTGGGAGAGTAGGAGATGGAGAGAGGAGAGTGGGAGATGGAGAGACGGAGCGTGGGAGATGGAGAGACGGAGCGTGGGAGATGGAGAGACGGAGGAGGGAGATGGAGAGACGGAGTGAGGGAGAGTGGGAGATGGAGAGACCGAGCGTGGGAGAGTGGGAGATGGAGAGACCGAGCGAGGGAGAGTGGGAGATTGAGAGACGGAGCGAGGGAGAGTGGGAGATGGAGAGACGGAGCGTGGGAGATGGAGAGACGGAGCGTGGGAGATGGAGAGACGGAGCGTGGGAGATGGAGAGACGGAGCGTGGGAGAGTGGGAGATGGAGAGACGGAGCGTGGGAGCGTGGGAGATGGAGAGACGGAGCGTGGGAGATGGAGAGACGGAGCGTGGGAGATGGAGAGACGGAGCGTGGGAGATGGAGAGACGGAGCGTGGGAGATGGAGAGACGGAGCGTGGGAGATGGAGAGACGGAGTGTGGGAGATGGAGAGACGGAGCATGGGAGAGTGGGAGATGGAGAGACGGAGCATGGGAGAGTGGGAGATGGAGAGACAGAGCATGGGAGAGTAGGAGATGGAGAGACGGAGTGTGGGAGATGGAGAGACGGAGTGTGGGAGTGTGGGAGATGGAGAGACGGAGTGTGGGAGCGTTGGAGATGGAGAGACGGAGCGTGGGAGATGGAGAGACGGAGCGTAGGAGATGGAGAGACGGAGCGTAGGAGATGGAGAGACGGAGCGTGGGAGATGGAGAGACGGAGTGTGGGAGATGGAGAGACAGAGCGTGGGAGATGGAGAGACGGAGCGTGGGAGTGTGGGAGATGGAGAGACGGAGCGTGGGAGATGGAGAGACGGAGCGTGGGACTGTGGGAGATGGAGAGACGGAGTGTGGGAGATGGAGAGACGGAGTGTGGGAGAGTGGGAGATGGAGAGACGGAGCGTGGGAGATGGAGAGACGGAGCGTGGGAGATGGAGAGATGGAGCGTGGGAGATGGAGAGACGGAGTGTGGGAGATGGAGAGACGGAGAGATGGAGCGAGGGAGATGGAGAGACGGAGCGTGGGAGATGGAGAGACGGAGCGTGGGAGATGGAGAGGCGGAGCGTGGGAGATGGCGAGACGGAGCGTGGGAGATGGAGAGACGGAGTGTGGGAGATGGAGAGACGGAGTGTGGGAGATGGAGAGACGGAGTGTGGGAGATGGAGAGACGGAGTGTGGGAGATGGAGAGACGGAGCATGGGAGAGTGGGAGATGGAGAGACGGAGCAGGGGAGAGTGGGAGATGGAGAGACGGAGTGTGGGAGCTGGAGAGACAGAGCATGGGAGAGTAGGAGATGGAGAGACGGAGTGTGGGAGATGGAGAGACGGAGTGTGGGAGATGGAGAGACGGAGTGTGGGAGATGGAGAGACGGAGTGTGGGAGACGGAGTGTGGGAGTGTGGGAGATGGAGAGACGGAGTGTGGGAGATGGAGACGGAGTGTGGGAGATGGAGAGACGGAGTGTGGGAGACGGAGTGTGGGAGATGGAGTGAGGGAGTGTGGGAGATGGAGAGACGGAGCATGGGAGAGTGGGAGATGGAGAGACGGAGCAGGGGAGAGTGGGAGATGGAGAGACGGAGTGTGGGAGCTGGAGAGACAGAGCATGGGAGAGTAGGAGATGGAGAGACGGAGTGTGGGAGATGGGAGAGACGGAGTGTGGGAGATGGAGAGACGGAGTGTGGGAGATGGAGAGACGGAGTGTGGGAGACGGAGTGTGGGAGTGTGGGAGATGGAGAGACGGAGTGTGGGAGATGGAGAGACGGAGTGTGGGAGATGGAGAGACGGAGTGTGGGAGACGGAGTGTGGGAGATGGAGTGAGGGAGAGTGGGAGATGGAGAGACGGAGCATGGGAGAGTGGGAGGTGGAGAGACGGAGTGTGGGAGATGGAGAGACGGAGTGAGGGAGATGGAGTGAGGGAGAGTGGGAGATGGAGAGACCGAGCGTGGGAGAGTGGGAGATGGAGAGACCGAGCGAGGGAGAGTGGGAGATGGAGAGACGGAGCGAGGGAGAGTGGGAGATGGAGAGACGGAGCGTGGGAGAGTGGGAGATGGAAAGACGGAGCGTGGGAGTGTGGGAGATGGAGAGACGGAGCGTGGGAGATGGAGAGACGGAGTGTGGGAGATGGAGAGACGGAGCGTGGGAGATGAGAGACAGAGCATGGGAGATGGAGAGACGGAGCATGGGAGATGGAGAGACAGAGCATGGGAGAGTGGGAGATGGAGAGACAGAGCATGGGAGAGTAGGAGATGGAGAGACGGAGTGTGGGAGATGGAGAGACGGAGTGTGGGAGATGGAGAGACGGAGTGTGGGAGATGGAGAGACAGAGTGTGGGAGATGGAGAGACAGAGTGTGGGAGATGGAGAGACAGAGTGTGGGAGATGGAGAGACAGAGTGTGGGAGATGGAGAGACAGAGTGTGGGAGATGGAGAGACAGAGTGTGGGAGATGGAGAGACAGAGTGAGGGAGAGTGGGAGATGGAGAGACAGAGCGTGGGAGATGGAGAGACGGAGCGTGGGAGATGGAGAGACGGAGCATGGGAGAGTGGGAGATGGAGAGACAGAGCGTGGGAGATGGAGAGACGGAGCGTGGGAGATGGAGAGACGGAGCATGGGAGAGTGGGAGGTGGAGAGACGGAGTGTGGGAGATGGAGAGACGGAGTGAGGGAGAGTGGGAGATGGAGAGACGGAGTGTGGGAGATGGAGAGACAGAGCGTGGGAGAGTAGGAGATGGAGAGAGGGAGAGTGGGAGATGGAGAGACGGAGCGTGGGAGATGGAGAGACGGAGCGTGGGAGATGGAGAGACGGAGTGAGGGAGATGGAGAGACTGAGATGGAGAGACCGAGCGTGGGAGAGTGGGAGATGGAGAGACCGAGCGAGGGAGAGTGGGAGATTGAGAGACGGAGCGAGGGAGAGTGGGAGATGGAGAGACGGAGCGTGGGAGATGGATAGACGGAGCGTGGGAGATGGAGAGACGGAGCGTGGGAGAGTGGGAGATGGAGAGACGGAGCGTGGGAGCGTGGGAGATGGAGAGACGGAGCGTGGGAGATGGAGAGACGGAGCGTGGGAGATGGAGAGACGGAGCGTGGGAGATGGAGAGACGGAGCGTGGGAGATGGAGAGACGGAGCGTGGGAGATGGAGAGACGGAGTGTGGGAGATGGAGAGACGGAGCATGGGAGAGTGGGAGATGGAGAGACGGAGCATGGGAGAGTGGGAGATGGAGAGACAGAGCATGGGAGAGTAGGAGATGGAGAGACGGAGTGTGGGAGATGGAGAGACGGAGTGTGGGAGTGTGGGAGATGGAGAGACGGAGTGTGGGAGCGTGGGAGATGGAGAGACGGAGCGTGGGAGATGGAGAGACGGAGCGTGGGAGATGGAGACGGAGCGTGGGAGATGGAGAGACGGAGCGTGGGAGATGGAGAGACGGAGCGTGGGAGATGGAGAGACGGAGCATGGGAGAGTGGGAGATGGAGAGACGGAGCATGGGAGAGTGGGAGATGGAGAGACGGAGCATGGGAGAGTAGGAGATGGAGAGACGGAGTGTGGGAGATGGAGAGACGGAGCATGGGAGAGTGGGAGATGGAGAGACGGAGCATGGGAGAGTGGGAGATGGAGAGACGGAGCATGGGAGAGTAGGAGATGGAGAGACGGAGTGTGGGAGATGGAGAGACGGAGTGTGGGAGTGTGGCAGATGGAGAGACGGAGTGTGGGAGATGGAGAGACGGAGTGTGGGAGATGGAGAGACAGAGTGTGGGAGATGGAGAGACAGAGTGTGGGAGATGGAGAGACAGAGTGTGGGAGATGGAGAGACAGAGCGTGGGAGATGGAGAGACAGAGCGTGGGAGATGGAGAGACGGAGCGTGGGAGATGGAGAGACGGAGCGTGGGAGATGGAGAGACGTAGTGTGGGAGATGGAGAGACGTAGTGTGGGAGATGGAGAGACGGAGTGAGGGAGAGTGGGAGATGGAGAGACAGAGCGTGGGAGATGGAGAGACAGAGCGTGGGAGATGGAGAGACGGAGCGTGGGAGATGGAGAGACGGAGCGTGGGAGATGGAGACGGAGCGTGGGAGATGGAGAGACCGAGCGTGGGAGATGGAGAGACCGAGCGTGGGAGATGGAGAGACCGAGCGTGGGAGATGGAGAGACCGAGCGTGGGAGATGGAGAGACCGAGCGTGGGAGATGGAGAGACGGAATGTGGGAGATGGAGAGACAGAGTGTGGGAGATGGAGAGACAGAGTGTGGGAGATGGAGAGACGGAGCGTGGGAGATGGAGAGACGGAGCGTGGGAGATGGAGAGACGGAGCGTGGGAGATGGAGAGACGGAGCGTGGGAGATGGAGAGACGGAGCGTGGTAGATGGAGAGACGGTGCGTGGGAGATGGAGAGACGGAGCGTGGGAGATGGAGAGACGGAGCATGGGAGAGTGGGAGATGGAGAGACGGAGCATGGGAGAGTGGGAGATGGAGAGACAGAGCATGGGAGAGTAGGAGATGGAGAGACGGAGTGTGGGAGATGGAGAGACGGAGTGTGGGAGTGTGGGAGATGGAGAGACGGAGCGTGGGAGATGGAGAGACGGAGTGTGGGAGATGGAGAGACAGAGCGTGGGAGATGGAGAGACGGAGCGTGGGAGCGTGGGAGATGGAGAGACGGAGCGTTGGAGCGTGGGAGATGGAGAGACGGAGCGTGGGAGATGGAGAGACGGAGCGTGGGAGATGGAGAGACGGAGCGTGGGAGATGGAGAGACGGAGTGTGGGAGATGGAGAGACGGAGTGTGGGAGATGGAGAGACGGAGCATGGGAGAGTGGGAGATGGAGAGACAGAGCATGGGAGAGTAGGAGATGGAGAGACGGAGTGTGGGAGATGGAGAGACAGAGTGTGGGAGATGGAGAGACAGAGCGTGGGAGATGGAGAGACAGAGCGTGGGAGATGGAGAGACGGAGTGTGGGAGTGTGGGAGATGGAGAGACGGAGTGAGGGAGAGTGGGAGATGGAGAGACAGAGCGTGGGAGATGGAGAGACAGAGCGTGGGAGATGGAGAGACGGAGTGTGGGAGATGGAGAGACGGAGTGTGGGAGATGGAGAGACGGAGCATGGGAGAGTGGGAGATGGAGAGACAGAGCATGGGAGAGTAGGAGATGGAGAGACGGAGTGTGGGAGATGGAGAGACAGAGTGTGGGAGATGGAGAGACAGAGTGTGGGAGATGGAGAGACAGAGCGTGGGAGATGGAGAGACAGAGCGTGGGAGATGGAGAGACGGAGTGTGGGAGTGTGGGAGATGGAGAGACGGAGTGAGGGAGAGTGGGAGATGGAGAGACAGAGCGTGGGAGATGGAGAGACAGAGCGTGGGAGATGGAGAGACAGAGCGTGGGAGATGGAGAGACGGAGCGTGGGAGATGGAGAGACGGAGCGTGGGAGATGGAGAGACGGAGCGTGGGAGATGGAGAGACCGAGCGTGGGAGATGGAGAGACGGAGCGTGGGAGATGGAGAGACGGAGTGTGGGAGATGGAGAGACGGAGTGAGGGAGAGTGGGAGATGGAGAGACAGAGCGTGGGAGATGGAGAGACGGAGCGTGGGAGATGGAGAGACGGAGCGTGGGAGATGGAGAGACGGAGCGTGGGAGATGGAGAGACGGAGCGTGGGAGATGGAGAGACGGAGCGTGGGAGATGGAGAGACCGAGCGTGGGAGATGGAGAGACCGAGCGTGGGAGATGGAGAGACCGAGCGTGGGAGATGGAGAGACTGAGCGTGGGAGATGGAGAGACCGAGCGTGGGAGATGGAGAGACGGAATGTGGGAGATGGAGAGACAGAGTGTGGGAGCGTGGGAGATGGAGAGACGGAGCGTGGGAGCGTGGGAGATGGAGAGACCGAGCGTGGGAGATGGAGAGACGGAATGTGGGAGATGGAGAGACGGAGCGTGGGAGATGGAGAGACGGAGCGTGGGAGCGTGGGAGATGGAGAGACGGAGCGTGGGAGATGGAGAGACGGAGCGTGGGAGATGGAGAGACGGAGCGTGGGAGATGGAGAGACGGAGCGTGGGAGATGGAGAGACGGAGCGTGGGAGATGGAGAGACAGAGTGTGGGAGATGGAGAGACGGAGCGTGGGAGATGGAGAGACGGAGCGTGGGAGAGTGGGAGATGGAGAGACGGAGCATGGGAGATGGAGAGATGGAGCATGGGAGATGGAGAGACAGAGCATGGGAGAGTGGGAGATGGAGATACAGAGCATGGGAGAGTAGGAGATGGAGAGACAGAGCGTGGGAGATGGAGAGACAGAGCGTGGGAGATGGAGAGACAGAGCGTGGGAGATGGAGAGACCGAGCGTGGGAGATGGAGAGACGGAATGTGGGAGATGGAGAGACAGAGTGTGGGAGATGGAGAGACAGAGTGTGGGAGATGGAGAGACGGAGCATGGGAGATGGAGAGATGGAGCATGGGAGATGGAGAGACAGAGCATGGGAGAGTGGGAGATGGAGAGACAGAGCATGGGAGAGTAGGAGATGGAGAGACAGAGTGTGGGAGATGGAGAGACGGAGTGTGGGAGTGTGGGAGATGGAGAGACGGAGTGTGGGAGATGGAGAGACAGAGCGTGGGAGATGGAGAGACGGAGCGTGGGAGATGGAGAGACGGAGCGTGGGAGATGGAGAGACGGAGCGTGGGAGATGGAGAGACGGAGCGTGGGAGATGGAGAGACGGAGTGTGGGAGATGGAGAGAAGGAGTGTGGGAGATGGAGAGACGGAGCGTGGGAGATGGAGAGACGGAGTGAGGGAGAGTGGGAGATGGAGAGACGGAGCGTGGGAGATGGAGAGACGGAGTGAGGGAGAGTGGGAGATGGAGAGACGGAGCGTGGGAGATGGAGAGACGGAGAGACGGAGAGTGGGAGATGGAGAGACAGAGCGTGGGAGATGGAGAGACAGAGCGTGGGAGATGGAGAGACAGAGCATGGGAGATGGAGAGACAGAGCGTGGGAGATGGAGAGACGGAGTGTGGGAGTGTGGGAGATGGAGAGACGGAGCGTGGGAGATGGAGAGACGGAGTGTGGGAGATGGAGAGACAGAGCGTGGGAGATGGAGAGACAGAGCATGGGAGATGGAGAGACGGAGCATGGGAGATGGAGAGACAGAGCATGGGAGAGTGGGAGATGGAGAGACGGAGTGTGGGAGATGGAGAGACGGAGTGTGGGAGATGGAGAGACAGAGTGTGGGAGATGGAGAGACAGAGTGTGGGAGATGGAGAGACAGAGCGTGGGAGATGGAGAGACAGAGCGTGGGAGATGGAGAGACGGAGCGTGGGAGATGGAGAGACGGAGCGTGGGAGATGGAGAGACGGAGTGTGGGAGTGTGGGAGATGGAGAGACGGAGTGAGGGAGAGTGGGAGATGGAGAGACAGAGCGTGGGAGATGGAGAGACAGAGCGTGGGAGATGGAGAGACAGAGCGTGGGAGATGGAGAGACAGAGCGTGGGAGATGGAGAGACGGAGCATGGGAGAGTGGGAGGTGGAGAGACGGAGTGTGGGAGATGGAGAGACGGAGTGAGGGAGAGTGGGAGATGGAGAGACGGAGTGTGGGAGATGGAGAGACAGAGCGTGGGAGAGTAGGAGATGGAGAGAGGGAGAGTGGGAGATGGAGAGACGGAGCGTGGGAGATGGAGAGACGGAGCGTGGGAGATGGAGAGACGGAGTGAGGGAGATGGAGAGACGGAGTGAGGGAGAGTGGGAGATGGAGAGACCGAGCGTGGGAGAGTGGGAGATGGAGAGACCGAGCGAGGGAGAGTGGGAGATGGAGAGACGGAGCGAGGGAGAGTGGGAGATGGAGCGTGGGAGCGTGGGAGATGGAGAGACGGAGCGTGGGAGCGTGGGAGATGGAGAGACGGAGCGTGGGAGATGGAGAGACGGAGCGTGGGAGATGGAGAGACGGAGCGTGGGAGATGGAGAGACGGAGCGTGGGAGATGGAGAGACGGCGTGTGGGAGATGGAGAGACGGAGCATGGGAGAGTGGGAGATGGAGAGACGGAGCATGGGAGAGTGGGAGATGGAGAGACAGAGCATGGGAGAGTAGGAGATGGAGAGACGGAGTGTGGGAGATGGAGAGACGGAGTGTGGGAGTGTGGGAGATGGAGAGACGGAGTGTGGGAGATGGAGAGACGGAGCATGGGAGATGGAGAGACGGAGCGTGGGAGAGTGGGAGATGGAGAGACGGAGCGTGGGAGAGTGGGAGATGGAGAGACGGAGCGTGGGAGATGGAGAGACGGAGCGTGGGAGATGGAGAGACGGAGCGTGGGAGATGGAGAGACGGAGCGTGGGAGATGGAGAGACGGAGTGTGGGAGATGGAGAGACGGAGCATGGGAGAGTGGGAGATGGAGAGACGGAGCATGGGAGATGGAGAGACGGAGCGTGGGAGAGTGGGAGATGGAGAGACGGAGTGTGGGAGATGGAGAGACTGAGTGTGGGAGATGGAGAGACTGAGTGTGGGAGATGGAGAGACGGAGTGTGGGAGATGGAGAGACGGAGTGTGGGAGATGGAGAGACAGAGTGTGGGAGATGGAGAGACAGAGTGTGGGAGATGGAGAGACAGAGTGTGGGAGATGGAGAGACGGAGTGTGGGAGAGTGGGAAACGTCTGGTGTTTGAGCCAACACACAAACCCACACGCACACAAACACAGAGATGTTTCTAAAGTGCCTAAACTTATTAGAGCATCAGCCGGCAGCAGACCGGTGATGGGTTGCAGGAAATGTTTCCCAGTACATCCTTCTGTCATCATTAGTATTACTGATTTATTGATGTCTAATGGGAAGGGAAGTCCCGAAGGACACACGCACCCACACGAACATGTCCCTAAGGACAGAGGGATGACTCAACACCACCAGACTAAAAGTCTCCAAATTGACCTTTGACCTAAAGCAATTATGGTTGTCAGTCAATGAGAGAGATCCCCGTGCACGTCACACACCTGGTCTTCTTACATCGTCTGAAGAACTTAGATGATACATAGAGAGATACAATCAATCAATATTTGGAAGACAGAGAAAAGGGCTGTGTAGCAGTCAATGACCAAAGCGCCCTCATTGGACTCATGGGTGGAATGTTATTCATATTTTTCATAATTAATAAAGATTATTATTTTAAAAATGAAAATCTGGTGTTTTTATGTCAAACCGATGTAATACATTTCAACTCTATATCTGACATGGTAAAAACTACCAGCATCCCTCTGTGACCCTGATTTAGGCCACTGCAGTAAAAAAATATAATGATATTACATTTTTGGCCGATACCGATATCCAATATTTTCCTTGCCAAAAAACCCGATACCGATAGCAATCTTACATATTTTAGCGGCCTTTTAATCATTCTAGTACAGTTAAATATTTAACACACACATGGACGCAGTGGTCTAAGGCACTGCATCTCAATGCAAGAGGCGTCACTACAGTCCCTGGTTCAATTCCAGGCTGTATCACATCCGGCCTTGATTGGGATTCCCATAGGGCAGCGCAGAGTTGGCCCAGCATCATTCGGGTTTGGCCGGGGTAGGCTGTCATTGTAAATAAGACTTGCCTAGTTAAATGAAGGTCACACAAACACACACACACACACACACACACACACACACACACACACACACACACACACACACACACACACACACACACACACACACACACACACACACACACACACACACACACACACACACACACACACACACACACACACACACACACACACACACACACACACACAGCCCTTCTTCACCATCTGTTGCTCTGTGGGGGTTCTGTGAGCTGAGAGCAGACTGGAAGAATCCTTCCTGACTAGCATATTTAAGCATGTGTGTGTCTGTGTGTTGGCGAGGCACGTCTGCCATGTTAATCAACACAGTCGTCTCCTGCAGGCCTTCTATTAGCCTATCAGCCTGCGCAACAGCTATTACCAACACACACACACACACACACACTAACAGCCAACTCCACGGGAGACCTCCAGCTTGTCTAGAATTATGCTGTTTTTTAATCATAACAGGGTTGATCATTGTTTTCTAAAAAAAGAGTTAAGGTTTGGTCTTTTCAAAACCTGGCTAATGATCTCTTTTGTTAACTGTGATTACAGACGGTATGTATAGAGAGACAAGCCAGTCAACCAGGGCCACCATGGACAGTTGCTTGCAACTATTTTCTATCTGAGAAGTAAAACAAGCCCCTGATAAATGATCTACTTCTCATAACACTAGCCACAAACACACAGATCAGTAGTGTTGCTCACTAGCTCATGTCATTCTATTGCTATTCTACACTTGTAGCCTACCAGCAACCACCCATAGTTAGCCATGCCAAGCTAGCTCTGTGGTTTATTTCAAGGTGGATATATGTTGGTTGACAAGTAAACTCAAATATCAACCAAAATTGGATGGTGATCTGACGTCTTTTCCAGTGGGTATTCATTAAATGTTTCAGAGGCTAAAATCAGACAACCATGTTCTCCCTTTTTAACCTCTCCTAGCAAACTTTAATCAAGATGTCAAAAATGTGTCAATGAACAGTTTGTGTACTAGATTCACCAGAAACTTGGCAGAGATTCACCAAAGCTCTCCACCCACCCAGTCTCTAGTGAGTCCTAGCAGGGTAGAGCCCACATAACTAGCAGCACCACACAAATACACACTAAGTTAATACACAAAGGAATAAATTCCAAAGTAACCAGGCTGTCCTAGTTAAAAGACTCGTTGTTTTTCCTCTGTGTTTATCCATGGAGGGATCCCCATCACTGAAGACTACATTTAAGGGATTACTGATCCTTATCTTGGTGTGTGTCTGTCTGTGTGTGTGTGTGGTACATCCAGTCCTAGATCTGCCATCCCCCAGCAAACTGGCCTGATTGAGTCAGAGAGGGAAACATGGGCGGGAGGACATGGTGAGGAGTGTGCTATGTGTGACTCTCACAGCAGACTGACACACACTCACAGCAGACTGACACAGTCTCACAGCAGATTGACACAGTCTCACAGCAGACTGACACAGTCTCACAGCAGACTGACACAGTCTCACAGCAGACTGACACAGTCTCACAGCAGACTGACACAGTCTCACAGCAGACTGACACAGTCTCACAGCAGACTGACACAGTCTCACAGCAGACTGACACAGTCTCACAGCAGACTGACACACACCCTCACAGCAGACTGACACACACCCTCACAACAGACTGACACACACACTCACAGCAGACTAACACACACACACACACTCACAGCAGACTAACACACACACACTCACAGCAGACTAACACACACACACTCACAGCAGACTAACACACACACACTCACAGCAGACTAACACACACACACTCACAGCAGACTAACACACACACACTCACAGCAGACTAACACACACACACACACACACACACTCACAGCAGACTGACACACACTCCCAGCAGACTGACACACACTCCCAGCAGACTGACACACACTCCCAGCAGACTGACACACACTCACAGCAGACTGACACACACTCACAGCAGACTGACACACACTCACAGCAGACTAACACACACACACTCACAGCAGACTAACACACACACACTCACAGCAGACTAACACACACACACTCACAGCAGACTGACACACACTCACAGCAGACTAACACACACACACACACACTCACAGCAGACTGACACACACTCCCAGCAGACTGACACACACTCCCAGCAGACTGACACACACTCCCAGCAGACTGACACACACTCACAGCAGACTGACACACACTCACAGCAGACTGACACACACTCACAGCAGACTGACACACACTCACAACAGACTGACACACACTCACAACAGACTGACACACACTCACAACAGACTGACACACACTCACAACAGACTGACACACACTCACAGCAGACTGACACACACACTCACAGCAGACTGACACACACACTCACAGCAGACTAACACACACACTCACAGCAGACTAACACACACACACTCACAGCAGACTAACACACACCCTCACAACAGACTGACACACACTCACAGCAGACTGACACACACTCACAGCAGACTGACACACTCTCACAGCAGACTGATACACTCTCACAGCAGACTGATACACTCTCACAGCAGACTGATACACTCTCACAGCAGACTGATACACTCTCACAGCAGACTGATACACTCTCACAGCAGACTGATACACTCTCACAGCAGACTGATACACTCTCACAGCAGACTGATACACTCTCACAACAGACTGACACACTCTCACAGCAGACTGATACACTCTCACAGCAGACTGACACACTCTCACAACAGACTGACACACTCTCACAACAGACTGACACACACTCACAACAGACTGACACACACTCACAACAGACTGACACACACTCACAACAGACTGACACACACTCACAACAGACTATCTGACTTTTGGTCGCCATGACAAAGTTGGTTAATGTGGTGGATCAGATACGGTATCTGGCTGTGCCTTTATTTCTAATGACTAACACCATGAAGTATTGTACCATAAAGGAGATAACCCTACTTATGTGTGAGTGTATCAGGGTTTCAGGACATGTGAGAAATGTAACAGACCCATATGCATCGTGTTTGAGACCTGATTAGGGCGTCCACCCCCGGTGCTCAGAATGACAGAAATCACATTTAGAATATTTCCATGCATATTAACAGAACATGCAAGTCGAGGATGCAGTGATGTGTGGTTTTCCTTACTGAATTCTGATGTGCACTTTGAATATGTTAGAATAACTGTTCCGTGGTCCT
>NW_025746746.1:0-5000 GCF_021184085.1 Oncorhynchus gorbuscha
CATTAGAGACGCTAACGCTAGCCCTCCATTCACAAACCATTAGAGACGCTAACGCTAGCCCTCCATTCACAAACCATTAGAGACACTAACGCTAGCCCCCCATTCACAAACCATTAGAGACACTAACGCTTGCCCACCATTCACAAACGAGACCAGGACAACGTCTTAGGATGAGACCAGGCTGTTCAGCACCAGGGACAGCAGACCAGGACAACGTCTTAGGATGAGACCAGGCTGTTCAGCACCAGGGACAGCAGCCCAGGACAACGTCTTAGGATGAGACCAGACTGTTCAGCACCAGGGACAGCAGACCAGGACAACATCTTAGGATGAGACCAGGCTGTTCAGCACCAGGGACAGCAGACCAGGACAACGTCTTAGGATGAGACCAGGCTGTTCAGCACCAGGGACAGCAGCCCAGGACAACGTCTTAGGATGAGACCAGGCTGTTCAGCACCAGGTACAGCAGACCAGGACAACGTCTTAGGATGAGACCAGGCTGTTCAGCACACGACTTTCCCTACATAATACACCCTATGCCCTTCTTAGGGCACGACTTTCCCTACATAATGCACCCTATTCCCTACTTAGGGCACGACTTTCCCTACATAATGCACCCTATTCCCTAAATAGTGCACGACTTTCATTAGTACATCACTATGTAGTATAGACCAGAGGGAAGATCACTATGTAGTATAGACCAGAGGGTAGGTCACTATGTAGTATAGACCAGAGGGTAGATCACTATGTTGTTTTGACTGGGACATTTAGTGACAAAGTGATTCTTAGCTATTTATACTGTTAGCTATTTAGACTGTTAGCTATTTAGACTGTTAGCTATTTAGACTGTTAGCTATTTATACTGTTAGTTATTTATACTGTTAGCTATTTATACTGTTAGCTATTTAGACTCTTAGCTTTTTAGAATGTTATCTATTTATACTGTTAGTTATTTATACTGTTAGCTATTTGGACTCTTAGCTATTTAGACTGTTAGCTATTTATACTGTTAGCTATTTATACTGTTAGCTATTTAGACTGTTAGCTATTTATACTGTTAGCTATTTATACTGTTAGTTATTTATACTGTTAGCTATTTAGACTGTTAGCTATTCATACTGTTAGTTATTTATACTGTTAGCTATTTATACTGTTAGCTATTTAGACTCTTAGCTTTTTAGAATGTTATCTATTTATACTGTTAGTTATTTATACTGTTAGCTATTTATACTGTTAGCTATTTATACTGTTAGCTATTTATACTGTTATCTATTTATACTGTTAGCTATTTATACTGTTAGGTATTTAGACTCTTCGCTATTTATACTGTTAGCTATTTAGACTCTTCGCTATTTATACTGTTAGCTATTTAGACGCTTTGCTATTTATACTGTTAGCTATTTATACTGTTAGCTATTTATACTGTTAGTTATTTAGACTGTTAGCTATTTATACTGTTAGTTATTTAGACTCTTCGCTATTTATACTGTTAGCTATTTAGACTCTTCGCTATTTATACTGTTAGCTATTTAGACGCTTTGCTATTTATACTGTTAGCTATTTATACTGTTAGCTATTTATACTGTTAGTTATTTAGACTGTTAGCTATTTATACTGTTAGTTATTTATGCTGTTAGCTATTTAGACTCTTAGCTATTTATACTGTTAGTTATTTATGCGGTTAGCTATTTAGACTCTTAGCTATTTATACTTTTAGTTATTTAGACTGTAAGCTATTTATACTGTTAGCTAGTTAGACTCTTAGCTATTTATACTGTTAGCTATTTATACTGTTATATATTTATACTGTTAGCTATTTATACTGTTAGCTATTTAGACTCTTAGCTATTTAGAATGTTATCTATTTATACTGTTAGCTATTTATACTGTTATCTATTTATACTGTTATCTATTTATACTGTTAGCTATTTATACTGTTAGCTATTTAGACTCTTAGCTATTTATACTGTTAGCTATTTATACTGTTAGCTATTTATACTGTTAGGTATTTAGACTGTTAGTTATTTAGACTCTTTGCTCTTTATACTGTTAGCTATTTATACTGTTAGCTATTTAGACGCTTTGTTATTTATACTGTTAGCTATTTATACTGTTAGGTATTTATACTGTTAGTTATTTAGACTGTTAGCTATTTATACTGTTAGCTATTTAGACTCTTAGCTATTTAGACTCTTAGCTATTTATACTGTTAGTTATTTATGCTGTTAGCTATTTAGACTCTTAGCTATTTATACTGTTAGCTATTTATACTGTTAGCTATTTATACTGTTAGTTATTTAGACTGTAAGCTATTTATACTGTTAGCTATTTAGACTCTTAGCTATTTAGACTCTTAGCTATTTATACTGTTAGCTATTTATACTGTTAGCTATTTATACTGTTAGCTATTTAGACTGTTAGTTATTTATACTGTTAGTTATTTATACTGTTAGCTATTTCGACTGTTAGTTATTTAGAATGTTATCTATTTAGACTGTTAGCTATTTATACTGTTAGCTATTTAGACTGTTAGTTATTTATACTGTTAGCTATTTATACTGTTAGCTATTTATACTGTTAGTTATTTAGAATGTTATCTATTTAGACTGTTAGCTATTTAGACTGTTAGCTATTTATACTGTTAGTTATTTATACTGTTAGCTATTTATACTGTTAGCTATTTAGACTCTTAGCTTTTTAGAATGTTATCTATTTATACTGTTAGTTATTTATACTGTTAGCTATTTGGACTCTTAGCTATTTAGACTGTTAGATATTATTACTGTTAGCTATTTATACTGTTAGCTATTTAGACTGTTAGCTATTTATACTGTTAGCTAGTTATACTGTTAGTTATTTATACTGTTAGCTATTTAGACTGTTAGCTATTCATACTGTTAGTTATTTATACTGTTAGCTATTTATACTGTTAGCTATTTAGACTCTTAGCTTTTTAGAATGTTATCTATTTATACTGTTAGTTATTTATACTGTTAGCTATTTATACTGTTAGCTATTTATACTGTTAGCTATTTATACTGTTATCTATTTATACTGTTAGCTATTTATACTGTTAGGTATTTAGACTGTTAGTTATTTAGACTCTTCGCTATTTATACTGTTAGCTATTTATACTGTTAGCTATTTAGACGCTTTGCTATTTATACTGTTAGCTATTTATACTGTTAGCTATTTATACTGTTAGTTATTTAGACTGTTAGCTATTTATACTGTTAGTTATTTATGCTGTTAGCTATTTAGACTCTTAGCTATTTATACTGTTAGTTATTTATGCTGTTAGCTATTTAGACTCTTAGCTATTTATACTGTTATCTATTTATACTGTTAGCTATTTATACTTTTAGTTATTTAGACTGTAAGCTATTTATACTGTTAGCTATTTAGACTCTTAGCTATTTATACTGTTAGCTATTTATACTGTTATATATTTATACTGTTAGCTATTTAGACTCTTAGCTATTTAGAATGTTATCTATTTATACTGTTAGCTATTTATACTGTTATCTATTTATACTGTTATCTATTTATACTGTTAGCTATTTATACTGTTAGTTATTTAGACTGTTAGCTATTTATACTGTTAGTTATTTATACTGTTATCTATTTATACTGTTAGTTATTTAGACTGTTAGCTATTTATACTGTTAGTTATTTAGACTGTTAGCTATTTATACTGTTAGTTATTTAGACTGTTAGCTATTTATACTGTTATCTATTTATACTGTTAGTTATTTAGACTGTTATCTATTTATACTGTTAGTTATTTAGACTGTTAGCTATTTATACTGTTAGTTATTTATACTGTTAGCTATTTATACTGTTATATATTTATACTGTTAGCTATTTAGACTCTTAGCTATTTAGAATGTTATCTATTTATACTGTTAGCTATTTATACTGTTATCTATTTATACTGTTATCTATTTATACTGTTAGCTATTTATACTGTTAGCTATTTAGACTCTTAGCTATTTATACTGTTAGCTATTTATACTGTTAGCTATTTATACTGTTAGCTATTTAGACTCTTAGCTATTTATACTGTTAGCTATTTATACTGTTAGCTATTTATACTGTTAGCTATATATACTGTTAGTTACTGACAGGAGATAATGACACCAGATATGAATGACAGGAGAGAATGGGACCAGATATGAATGACAGGAGAGAATGGGACACTAGATATGAATGACAGGAGAGAATGGGACACTAGATATGAATGACAGGAGAGAATGGGACACCAGATATGAATGACAGGAGAGAATGGGACCAGATATGAATGACAGGAGAGAATGGGACACTAGATATGAATGACAGGAGAGAATGGGACACTAGATATGAATGACAGGAGAGAATGGGACCAGATATGAATGACAGGAGAGAATGGGACACTAGATATGAATGACAGGAGAGAATGGGACACTAGATATGAATGACAGGAGAGAATGGGACACTAGATATGAATGACAGGAGAGAATGGGACACTAGATATGAATGACAGGAGAGAATGGGACACTAGATATGAATGACAGGAGATAATGGGACCAGATCTGAATGACAGGAGAGAATGGGACACTAGATATGAATGACAGGAGAGAATGGGACACTAGATATGAATGACAGGAGAGAATGGGACACTAGATATGAATGACAGGAGAGAATGGGACACTAGATATGAATGACAGGAGAGAATGGGACACTAGATATGAATGACAGGAGAGAATGGGACACTAGATATGAATGACAGGAGAGAATGGGACCAGATATGAATGACAGGAGAGAATGGGACACTAGATATGAATGACAGGAGAGAATGGGACCAGATATGAATGACAGGAGAGAATGGGACACTAGATATGAATGACAGGAGAGAATGGGACACTAGATATGAATGACAGGAGAGAATGGGACACTAGATATGAATGACAGGAGAGAATGGGACACCAGATATGAATGACAGGAGAGAATGGGACACTAGA